>NW_009600056.1:0-1732 GCF_000690535.1 Cariama cristata
CACTTGGCCTTGTTGAATTTCATGAGGCTTGTACAGGCCCACTTCTGCAGCCTGTCCAGGTCCCTCTCAATGGCAACCCTTCCCTCCAGCGTGTCGACCGCACCACACAGTTTGGTGTCATCAGCAACTTGCTGAGGGTGCACTCCATCCCACTGATGTAGCAGTCCCCTCTTGTTGCTCGCCTTTGTCACGCGCAGTGTGTGAAATATCTCGCGGGTAAGCAGTGACCCAAAGAGCCCTTGGCAGCCACTGAGCTGTTCAGTTTGGCTCTGGAAATATTGAGTTGGATCTGATGTACAAAGAACCTGTGAGCAGAGTTACATGACCATAAACTTGGTATGAGAGGAGACTGAGGAAAACAAAACAGATGACAAAGGCACAATTTGCTTGCTGTTAATGATGCCTCTGTAACATCACAGGCTATCTCTAAGCTACATTTTCCACTGCATTGCTGGCTTGCAAAACTTTTAATGGAACAAGTTTTTCTGGCAGAAGAACACTGATTTTTATCTTTAATGAGCAGCCTCTCTATCATTTACCTTCAGGAGACAGCTTCCTAGTTGTAAACTGCTTGAGAGCACTGACAGCCAGTCAACTTCGAAAGCAGCCAGGAGAAACTTTCTTGCTAACTTTGGGAAGGAATTCAGAAATGCTGCAAGGTGCAGATGATATTGTTATGGAGCAGGAAGACTCTGCTTCCCGACATGGAGAAAGGACAAGTTGGGACATCAATGACATCAAACTTCCCCAGGTATGTGTCTGTGTCTTAGAATTTATTCAGTTCTGACCAGTCGTCTTCGCTTCACCACTGATCTTGAATGCTTTCTCAGTCATTTATGCCTCAATGTCTTTTGCCACCTTAAGGTATGGGACAGTGTTTTACTGAAAAGCTATAAAATATTGAGCAAATATTGAACTTTCCATGCATTTTTCCTTAAACCTATTATTGAAAGAGCTGCTGATACATGAAAAATAGCAGTGCTGCAGATGCTTTGCCTTTCTAGTCCACTGGTAGATGAGCTGCAGAGAAATCAGGGAAAAAAAATTATCCCTTGCTGTGGGTGCTCAATTAGAGGTGTCCAGGACTTGCTTTTTGCTGTGGGTAGTGCTTTATGGGAAGCGAGCACAGCACTCATGACTGCTCTGTGTGCTCGGCCTTGCTACAGGTCGGGCTTCAGGCAGCGGGCTGGCTTTCCACACAAAGGGGACGCTCCTTTCATGAACACCTAGCAAAAAGCTTGCTTCATGTCTGCAGAGATTTTCTGAGAGGCAGAATAGTGATACCTCAGTCCTTTTCTAGTCCTCTTACCTAAAAATTTCAACCGTGCTTTCCACTGAAAGCCCCCAGCACCCTGCACACCAGGGTCATCTCCCTGCCCTTCACCTCAGCGTGTTTGTGCCGGATTCCTCCTGCGGCGGTCCTACAGCGTCCAGCTCTGCCTTTCACCTCCCAACCCCATCTTCTTACCTGATCCCAGTCTCTTCCCTACTATGCCACTGCTGTTCGCCCAAACCCTCCATGTCCCAGGCTGTCTCCTTCCCTGCCCTCCACCCCAAGGTCACCTTCACCTGCATTGTGGCCTGGAGGCTTCCTCCACGCACTTCCCTACCCTGTCCCATGGCTCCTGGGGGAGCACAGGAGTTTTTCTCTTCTCAGTTGAGGTTCTTGCTGCTGTAATGGCTCTCAGTGGCTGGGATCAGCAGTTTCAAGGAAATTCCTGCTAAGTTTTTG
>NW_009600056.1:1744-3115 GCF_000690535.1 Cariama cristata
GACCTTTTCTCTCAAAACCATCAGCAGGTATGTTAGGTGCTTTACAGCTTACTGCATTTTACTGTGTTGACTGTACCCACTGAGGTGGTGTGTGTTGAGTCCTTTGGTTTTTTTCCCATTGAGTTTTATTTTTATTGTTCCTTACAGTGTTGTCCTTGGGGTTTTTTTGCTTCATCCATAGCAGTGAAAACAAAACCTGACCAGGATGTCAGGTTTCTCTATTTTGGACTTTAGAAAAATCACCTTGGAAGTCTTTCATGGGAGTTAGGCCAAAATGAACCAAAGTCCATAACTAAAGACCTACAAATATGGGCACAGCCTCAGTCTGATTCAGTATTTGCCCTTTTTCCAATGAGTTGAGCCAAATCAAGTCGAATGATTCAGTGTAATGGTGCTGTGAATAGCCTGAAAGGCAAAGCAGGATCTCTGCCATGAAAGCTAACAGAAGTCAGTCAGGCGGTGACTGCCTGAGAGGAGATCATCTGCTATTTTACATCAGGCACCCCACCTTCCTCTCACGGGAAGGTCCTGCATGGAGTTGGACGCGTGGGTGAGTGAGAACCACCTTCTGGTCGGGCTTGCCTGATGCTCTGGGGCTTGCGGGGAGCCCTGGGGAGCTGTGGTTTCTCTGTCTTCTCCCCACTGCTCCCTCCTGCCAACCAGCATCACCCGCCAGGGTGCTGGAGTCACCCAGGCTAGAGGACACCCGGCTGAGGACCAGGTCTGCTGGGCTCTTGCACAAGCTCTTCTCTTCCCCAGCCTAAAACGTGGCTTGCTTTGGTCTCTCCACAGGATGTGAGGCAGATAGACTGGTTTCAAGAATGGCCAGATTCCTACGTAAAGCATATCTATAGCTCAGAGGATAAAAATGCTCAGAGGCACCACAGCAGCTGGGCAATGAGAAACACCAACAACCACAACTCTCGCATCTTAAAGAAGTCCTGCCTCGGCGTGGTGGTCTGCGGCAACGACTGCTTGACCTTGGATGGGAGGAAGATCTACCTAAGACCAGCTATATGTGATAAAGCTAGGCAAAAACAACAGCGTGAGTATGAACATGGCAGGTCATTATACGACAGTTTATAAGTGAACACAACATAAAAGAAACCAAAGTAGAGTATACCCTTTGGATTATCCAGCCTTTCCATTGCCGTTGCTTGTATCCAAATGCAACTCTTGATTTTGGAACAATGCATTTTATGTTTCTTACTGTTGGCGGAGAAGTTGTTTGCTTGTTTGTTTTTTGTTTTTTTTTTCATTTTTAATCTCTATTTCCGATGGCTAGAGATTGATTCCCAGCCTTCTCAGGTCCAGGAGTGAGGTTACTGAGCAAGCTGTGCAGTGCAGGCAGCTTCCTGCTGTGCTCTTCCT
>NW_009600056.1:3146-9828 GCF_000690535.1 Cariama cristata
ACCTGAGTGTTGGCTTCATTATTGCGTGGACCCGAGAGTAACTCAAGTCTTGCAGGAAAGAAGTTGCTCATAAACTATGATGACTGGAAAACAGGCCCCATAGTCATGTCACCGGAGCAAGACAATGCAAATAGAGAACATGAGCTGCACGCACATTTTTAACGAGAGCATTCCAAACAATTGTTGATTGCTCAGGAGAGCTAGCACATACCGATTTCTGGATCTGCTGAACATTTTGGCTAAAGAAAGGTGTTACTCAAGCACTTGCTGAGGTCAGAATGATGTCCTCTAGAAAAAGCAGGCAAGAACACATACAACATCCCAGACACTGCCAAGTGAAAAACAACTAAAACTGACCATGATAATAAATGATAAAATTATAATGAAGCTATAATAGAAATAATTTTTGCCATTTATATTTAATAATGAAACAGAATAAAGGCAATGATTAGTTTGCTTGTATTGATTTTTGCTTACATTTGAAAGTTTTTTGCATAGTTTTTCTCGGTGTAGTTTCTGAGCCCCAAACCAGAAGTGGCAGTCCGCCACCAGTGAACCATTGTTATCACATGAGATTCATCTGATCAGTGTTGTACAGAAAATATTTCCCACTGTCTTTGCTCCAGGGAAATGCTGTCCAAACTGCAATGGGCCCCTGCGGCTCCTTTCCTGCCGAGGCCACGGTGGTTACCCAGTTACCAATTTCTGGAGGCATGAAGGCCAATTCATATTTTTTCAGGTTGGTATAAAATTACCTTACATTATGCAAGTTAATTTTAAAGATCATTTTTTAAGATTGATTAAGGGCATTTTTTGTTCCAACAAATAAGGGTCATTGAATATGACAAGGTCAAATGACTGTAAGGAGAAAAATTTACACAATGAGTGGGCAAGGTCCTAAGCAACCTGATCTGACTCTGAAGTTAGTCCTCTTGAGCAGGAGGTTGAGCTAGAACTCGAGAGGTCCTTTCCAACCTAAATTAGCCTACGCTACTATGATTTTACAGCATATTATATTTTTCATTTAGGATCCCATGAAAACCTGTTGATTTTGAAGCACGTTGCCTCAGGTACATAGGAACCAACAAATCCTCAAAAAGTCAGGAATGCCATGTCATCTCAACCTCTTCTCCAGGCACCATGCATAAGCATGAGCCTACATTTGAGCAGGAAATGGTGGTACCGGAGGGATCGTCTATGGAAAATGCCATCTGTGCATTATATGTAACTTATGTCTGGAAAACAGCCTATGCAAGTGTTTAAATAATGGACACTGTTTCTGGAAGCTGTAGTCCTAGTTTAGTATCATAACCACTGAAGAGTCTCCTGTTTTCCAGTCTGTTACGTATGTGCAGGTTAAACAGAATTAATTCTCTGTGGAAGCTAGTGGAAATTAATGTTCTGATAAACATGTCTGGTGTGTGAGAAGAATGGAAATGACTGCAGGGACACTGCAGCCAGGCTGCAAAAGACCTTGTGGCTTCAACTGGGGCTCCAGTGTGGGGAGTCTCTTCTGCACATAAATGTGGTGCACTGGTTTTATGATTTCAGAGAATTTCTACCCAATCACACTTCATCTAAGATATGTTTGTTACTTGAGCTCACATTACATAAGTCTTATTAAATACAAAGCGTTAAATCAGGCCATATGTGTGGGTTTGGCCTGTGCTACAAATTCTGCTCCCTTAAGATTAATAACAAGGTTGTTTCTAACTTTAACGTATCATAATTCTTTTCTGAAGTCCAAAGGAGCTCATGACCATCCACGTCCAGAAACAAAATTAGAAGCAGAAGCAAGAAGATCAATCCAAAAAGCACAGATAGCTTTTTCTCCATCTTCTTCAAGATTAAAAAGAATCCAGGAGATTGAGGTAACTCTTATTATTGATCCATGAAATTGTGGGGTGAACAGTCCGTGGTTCAAGGCACAGTGGAGGCTACCTGGGCTTTGGGTCTGGCTGGGAGCAGGCTTTACATCTCCACATTCCACCTCCCCGTGATCAGGCCAAGAAGGAGCAGGGCTGTCCGGAGCATCCTGCCCTGCTCCACACTGTCACCCACCGCCAGCACCCCACATCTGGAACTTCTTTGGGCCCAGTGGCAGCAGAGGATAACAACTATACCGGTAAACAAAGCAGGGCTGGAGGGCAGGCTCAGTCGCATCACTATCCACACAGTCCCTGCCATGGATTTGGCCAGTGCTAACTCCTGCTTACAGACAAAATGCCCTGGCATGGCTCAGGAGGACAGCATAGGCCAGGGACCATTCCCTGGCAGGATTTTGGACAAGGTTGCATCAGCTTTGGGTTCCTTCACCATCCACAGCTGGCTTTGAACCTACCTACGCCCCTACGTGCCGTCATGCTACACGCCACAGGCAATAAGAATCTCAAGGTGGTGCTGTGAAAAATAGCCCTTGGTGGGCTGCAACACAGCCCTCGCATCGTTTCACTTCAGGTTCAGAGGTTGCCCAAAGCCAGGATGTAGCGTGGGCACTGCCAGACCGTGCCTTTTGGTCCCTGTTACCAATGACAGTCCTTGACCTCATTTTATTTAGCAGCACGTACATAGCTTTAGAGCCCCAGCTCTTTCCTTTTTTAAATGCAGGAGTTGCCTTTAGAAAAATTTCCTGTAAGTTCTTTGTGCTGCTGCAGAAATTAAATTATTTACAAAGAAATCTGGGAATAATTAGATATTTAGTCTGATAATATTGACATGGAGGGAGAATATTAGAAGGATTTAATTGATTGCACCACCCCGTGAGAAAACCGTAACAAACGGACACTTAAAAATTAAACTTAAAAATTGAGAAATACTTTTGGCAATAACTGAACTTAGGAGGAAGATTCATGTATGTGTGTACACATACACGCACACATACACTGTATACTATTTTACTGTAGAATACAATATATAACATTACCTATATGACATGCCTATTATATACTCTGTATGGTAACTTGACGAAACAAATGTGCCATTAACAAGGCAAATCCAGAAATCCTTACTCCTTCTTCTTCCAGTTCCCCAACCTTTACTTATGAAAACGCAGTTACTTCAGTAGCCGGCCTGGATCGTTTCATTCACAAACTTAATGCCCATCAGGGGAGAGATGCGCTCCTGCAGAGCAGCAGCCCCTGAGCAGGATTTGGCCACCTGCAGACCCTCAAGGGCTGTGAGTGCACCCTCAGGTGCAGGAGGCACCAACCCACCCTTAGAGAGACAGCGAGAGGTCATGTTTTCTCCATGTTGACCTGTGTCCCGAGGTCCTCCACTGACATGGAGGAGGTGCTGCAGAAAAGTGAAGGCATCCTCCACCTTTGCTTTCCCCCCCTGGGTTTTGCCAGGGTTGATAAGGGGAAGGTGCATCACCTCTGCCTGGTGTACCCTGCTTGCTCCCTGGGTCTCCCAGGAGGGCTCTGAAGGCAGAAGAGTGCTTTAAAGGACTTACAGAAGCATTGATGTTAAAACATCAGCTCTGCTGGGTGTGGAAACACTTGTGAAAGCATCTACAGGTATCCCCATGGACTGCCGCGTGCCTGATAGTGGGAATCGGGTAGAGCAGTGAGGCTGTCTCCAGTGACCTTCCTTGCAAAGGTTAAGTTACATGTGGCTGCACACCACCCGTCTTCACATGTAGTTTGTCTTTTGATGTGCTAGAGGTGTTGCTTCCTCACCAGCCTGGTGTTCAGGATAGTAATCAGTGCCCCTTCGGCTACAGACACAAGGGATAATTGGGCTGGATGGGGACAAGCTTCTTAAATGGATGACATGGGGAAGGAGGAGGATTCAGGAGCCCAAGAAATAGATCAAACAAGTGAACAGGGGAAGTTAAACCCATTTGGATGGAATATGAATTTAGGAGATGCAGCTATTTCTACGGGAAATACTCGGGAGGACGCTAAAAACCAGAGCTCAAGAGTGACTTTCATGGAAACACACTGACTTGGGATGGGACAGGGTACAGGACAGACTGGTGATGGCCTCTTGACACAAGTGCCCGTGAACACGAGCAAAAGAAAAAGCAGCTGATCCGCTGTGTAAATCTCTAACAAATACAGAAACAATGATTTTCATATCACTGGCTTAATTCTGTCCCCATGAACACTAAAATAGTCCTCATCTAGAAAATGTTACTGAGCCACGTGGCTTTTTTTCTTTTATACCTGAGCCCACTGGTCTTACTGAGGTCAAGTTCCCTCTAGACATGTCTTTGTCTTTCCCTTTCTACAACATCTTCCTGATGTTTTCACTTCCAATTGTGTGGGAGTAGGAACAGACCAAAGATGTCATAAATATCTAAGTGTAGACCCTGCTCTTCAGCTGCTGTGACTCTGTGCAGAGTGATACCTTTTACCCTCAGCTGGCTTTCCAGGTCATGGCTTTCCAGCAGGTTTTTCTCGGGAATAACCCATCATACTCATGTTCTGCCAAGGCCGGCTGCGACACAACTAACTCAGGAATCCAATTTGACACGCAGAACTTGTGTCACTGAATCTGCAAAAAGGCTTCTTGAAAGATTCAATTTTAATGCGCTCACGAGAGACCAGGGAGGAGAATTTTAGCAAAATGTATGAGCCCAAAATAGAGCAAGTGATACATCGGAGGTTTTCTCTATGGAGTCAGTAGGTCTTTAGCTGAATGTGGGCTGGGTCCTGCATCAGGTTGTTGGAAATTCTTCTCGTGGTGAGCGGAGAACAGCAAATCACTATAATTAAATGGACGCAAAAGCAGAATTACAAAGAAGAGAGACCTGTAAGAACTCATCAGAAATGATAGCACAGAACGAGTGTTCTGAAAGGAATTAAAGTCTGCAAAATTATGAACCAATAATTAGGGCAAATAAAGAAGTTGTGAAAGATCCAGAGCAAAAGACTCAGAAGAACAATTCTTGTGTGCTGCTCCTTCCCTGAATGAAATTTCTGTGTGAGGTTAAAAAAAAAGTAAAGATAGGAAAATTTATCAGTTAGAAATAGAAGTAGAGTCTTGAAAATCTGAAACATAATATTATGTAGTGAAAAGATCACTTCAAAACAAGCAGTTTTAAAAAAAAAAAAACATACTTAGCTTTTCCAAATCGCATTAAAAAAAAAAACCCAAACAACAACTTCTGTGGTGTCAAATGTATTAGCATAATTTTATTTTCAGGTGCTTCTTCAGTATATGCTGGCAGCAGACCCCAAGGGCTATGAATGCGAAGTCTAAGAATTCTTTCAGTGTAAAACAGGCTTTGGGCAAAAACTGGTGAAACAAACCCAGACCTGTGGTCTGGGAGCCCTGTTTTGTTTGCCACTAAAGCCCACTGGCACTACCCTACCAGGAGGCTCTGCGACGGCGTCTGCTTCATTACCTGTACTAATTGAATGCATTTGTGAGGATTTCATACAGGTCGAGTTTTAGTTCATGCTGCTAGACTACACCTTGTTTTACTAAACTCTGCCTTGCTTTCCCAAGTCTCTGACAGATGCAATGCCAACGCGGGAGGTTTTGCCTTTGCTTCTTTCCAAGCCAGACGCTTACATGCTACCTGCTCATTTTGGAGGACATTTAAACAAAAGATCCCGGGAGCCGACACCGGGCAGCTGCTCTGGGCAGCCGTCACACCCAAGGGCAGCTGGGGAGGATGGGGGCTCCGGAGAGGCACCGGCCTGGAGCAGGATCCCGGCCCTCGGGAGGATCCCCAGCACCGGGAGGCCTTCCAGCGGCCCTGCCATCCCCGTGGCTGACCCGCCCTGCGCAGCCCCTTCCCCTCAGCACTGCGCCCACCCTGGCACCCACCATGGCCTGCCCGTCACAAAGGGTGGCCATGACCCCTTCAGGCCTGACGCTGGCCCTTTGGGGGAGGAATCCTGTGAGGGGAAATCCCCGCAGGTTTACAGGGGCAGCTGCCTCCCTCCGCCGCCCTACCCTGCGCCTCAGGGAGGCCCCTGCCCCACGTCGAGCGGGGCACAACACCACCGCCAGCTCTCGGCACCTGCGAGGGGAAGCAAAGGAGACCAGGGCGAGGGAGGGCACCGTATGGTTCTCAACTACTGCAACGACGACACGTTTATTAACCTGTACCCATTACGGTGACTGGGTTTAACTGTCCTGTCTCCTCGCCACCCTCCTCTGGCAACGGGCCCAATTCTCCATCCCTGTCGCAATGCGGATGTGAAAGTGCTGCCACGCCCGTTCCCCCTTCAGCTCCTCTTGCAGGCCTCAGGAGGGGCTTTCATGCCCAAAGACTTGTCTTTGTTCTTTTTTTTTTTTAACTGTTATGTTTTCCCCCACTATTTCATTGATCTAATAAAAGGTGTCAGCTCTTCTTACAGACTGCCTTGCTGCCATGCTGGCTTGGTAGCATTCAATCCCCCTTGATATTCAGTTTGTTCAAGCCGGTGGGACTGTGGAAGGTGCAGATGGATGACCTCAGGGACCATAACTGTCGTGTGCGACCCTCTGCACTCTTCCAGCTTCTTTGGGCAGTGATCCAAGTCCCTCCACTGCACCAGCACTGCCAACGTATTGTGTAGAATCATCACAGAATGGCTTGGGTTGGAGGGGACCTTCAAAAATCATCCAGTTCCACCCTCCCTGCCATGGGCAGGGACACCTCCCACCAGACCAGGTTGCTCACAGCCCCATCCAACCTGGCCTTGAACACTCCCAGGGATGGGGCAGCCACAGCTGCTCTGGGCCA
>NW_009600056.1:10002-31326 GCF_000690535.1 Cariama cristata
CCCGGAGCCTTCTCTTCTCCAGGCTGAACAACCCCAACTCTCAGCCTGTCCTCACAGCAGAGGTGCTCCAGCCCTCGGATCATCTCCGTGGCCTCCTCTGGACTTGCTCCAACAGGTCCATGTCCTTCTTGTGCTGAGGACCCCAGAGCTGAAGGCAGTACTGCAGGGGGGGTCTCACCAGAGCGGAGTAGAGGGGCAGAATCCCCTCCCTTGACCTGCTGGTCACGCTGCTTGGGACGCAGCCCAGGATCCAATGGACTTTCACGGGCTGCAAGCACACACTGCTGGCTTATGTCCAATTTCTCATCCACCAGTATCCCCAAATCCTTCTCTGCACGGCTGAACCCAGTTTCATACATGTATATAGTCAAGGTGCCTTGCTGCTTTCTCCACCCACTTTTCATTTCTTTCATTGCAGACTCTAACAAATCCTTCAGCATCCTTTCCATACATCACTCCCTTTTCTGACCACTACCATAAGCAATATTTCAGGGGGAGCTATCGGTTCCCTACATTTGTTTAAACGAGTAGGGTGCCAAATATGAGTTTTCTTGCCTGAATTTAGTGGCCAGCTCAGAGACCTTTGGCAAAGATTCCTTTATCTTTACCATAATTCACATCCGCAAGTCTTTCCTGCATGACTGGTCTCTGCTGCTCTCTGGGCTTGGGTTTCAGGGGTCACCGACCCTCACCCGCGGAGGGAGGCACTGACGCACGTCCCCGCTGCCACCTCTGCAAGGAAGAGCTGAGGGATGTGATGTCCCACGTTTCACGGCTGGTTCCTTTAACCACCATGAAGGTAGAGAACCTCGGCTCCGTGGGCTGCCCAGCGCGTGGTCCTGACCATGCCCGGTCCTGCCTGTGGAGCAAGCTGTGGCCCGGCTGTCCGAGGCAAAATAAATCTTTTATTGGGATGAGTCTAGGAGGACAGTATTACAAAAAAAGTGGCAATAAAAACGTCACAGTACCTCAGACTGTGGTGTATCTTGCGTTCATCAAACACGTTCAGTCTTATCATTCGTGGCATTTTTTTTTTTTGCTTGTTTTCATCTTTTTAGATTCCCTCTTTTTTAAAAACACTTTGCAATATATTAGTTACTAGGGAAACCAGTCTCGTTGCAAAGGGTGGAGTTCAGAGACATTTACGAGACAAGAACCGAATATATTTATAGGGTGTTTCAAAATGTTTATTGCAATTCTTGAAATGGGATGTGTAGGGATAGTTTTATGTGGAAAAAATCTAAATGCAGATCACAAAATGACAGTCCGCTGTTGCATGAGAAGGTCAGTTCACCAAACTTCCGTTTAGTCTGTGAGTTACTCCCGTGCTAATACCAAACTTTGGGTGTTTTATGATGATTCTTCAGATCAGTGACCCGGAGAAGGAAACTTTGATCAAGAGTAGTAAAAACCTCCACCTCTAAGACAGAAAAAGAGAAATCAACAGGAGCGGTAAGCGCCTGTGCTTTGGGAGGTGAGCTGCAGGACGAGGGACAGACAGGTGCCCTGGGGCTACGTGTCCCATAGCTGAGATTCCTCTGCCACAGCCAAACCGGTCACACCAGGGAGGGACAGCGCAGGGCATGGACCCGGCCTGCAGCCACCCTGCTCTGTCTCGTCTCGCTTCTCCAAATCCCTTACCTCTCTGCTGCACCACTGCCAGCATCGCCTTTCAGCTACGGTACCATACAGATGTGCGGCTGGGAGGCTCCTCAGGCATTGTGCCCACACGCAAGTCCCATCAGTTCCCTTTACACCCACCAACTCCTTCCTCTGTTTTTAGAAACTTCCAGCAAAGGGGATTTGATAACCGATCCCACATGTTCCACAGCTTCACCATCACAATCCCAACCGTAAGCATTTTTTTCCTCATGTCTGATTTTCTTTCCTGCAGATCAATCATTTCTTCAAGTCTTTGAAGATGGGTAGCATCCAGTTACCGAGCTTCCCAGGCTTCCTAAACAACTATTACTACCAAACCTACCTAAAAGACAGTTACTACTAAACCTGTCTTCCCACTTGAGAAGCGGGAACCTTGTTGTTGGTTTCCCTTTAAGTCTGAACCAAAAGATTTCCAAAACGAAACCTATTCCTGAGGCCATAGCAGGGCCGTGCCTTCTCACAGCTCCCGTGCTCGTAGTCCTGTGCACCCAGGGGTGTCCCACAGTTTGGGGGGACCCCCAGTGCCCGTTCATGCAGTGTTCATCCCACCCAGTATGTTTCCGAGAGGAACACGTTTCAGGCTAAAGGAGGACAAATTATTCCATTTTAAAAAGAAGGAGACTTCATGATTTTTCTAAGGTTAAACGCAGAAAGGCTTTCCAGATTTACAAGCTGCCAGGGTCAGTTTGACCTTTCCATGTTCTTGCAGTGACTTCTGTGCTGGCACCAACTCCCTCCACTTTTGGGACAATCAGCATGGTGGGTCAACATAGTGCCAAATTTATATCCTTTTGGCTCAAAACATGAAGATACCAATCCCAGCTCTGATCTTCACAAAAATGACTTTTCGCCGCACATCTGGGATATGTGAAAAGAAATGTATGTATGTTGCTGCTTTAAGCCTCTTTTAAGCAGCTCTAAGGTATTGCGCCCAGTTGGGCGGTGATAAGAATCAGAGGTGAAAGATGGCACTAAATGCATTATCCTCCGCAATTTTAAGAAAATATGCTGAAGGCTGAGGTAGCTTCGTGAAGCAACACCAATTGATATCTGAGCATCCATCCATAGGGAATTCTGTAACCTTATTCTCTGCTGCAGAAAATAGTTTTCTGCGAGGCATAGCTGCAGTAAAACATTGGGAAGGCAGCGGAGATGCAAGGAGGTCAGGATGTGGGTGGTCACAGAGGCAAAATGTTTTGTTCTGGCTTATCGGTGGTTCAGATGGCTGTAGCTACTGCCAAAGCTTATGCAAATATCCCTACATGGCATGGATGGTCTCCACTCGCTGTTTTCCCAAGGTCTTAGCTCTGGAAGCACTGGCCTCAATATCTGAGGGGTAATTCTTTGGGAGTAATCCCTGCACTTGCTTCGAAGCAAATATTTTTCTATATAAGGGCTCTTCTGAGGCCATCAGAGAACCACAGCAATGTTGCTCAGAGCGATACATCAGCCAGACTGGATCTTGCAGAAACACAGCTTTCATGGTGGTTTTTATTGACTCGTGCAACATTTAAAGATGACATCTAGACACATATGAGAAGGAGCTATCTTAATAATACAAGGCAGCAGCTGGACACTTCCATTTTTTAGTGTATTTATCCTCAGAATATCATTATGAGAAAGATAAATGCTTCTGTATCAGTCACAGCACTGGGGAGATGAGAAGGCAGAACAGGGATTTGACCCACATCTCTCCAGCCCTGGGCACACACCTTGCGTTTCTTCTGGCCTTCCTCTCCCCGGGGCCTCTCCCTTTGCATGTGAAAAGAATTGCAGGTCAGACTGAGCACATCCAAATATTTTTATTTTCAACCCCTTGCACAAACCCCTGCCCTTTGGCAGACTGAGGCTATAAACTGTTTTAGAGAAACTGCAAGGTCACCAACTATTTTCTAAAATTCTCTGTATTTTTAAACGAAACAAGTGCGTCAAACTGCTGGCGGTAAAGGACTCCAGCGGAGGAAGCTTTAGGGGATACACTCTCATTGTATAAAGCTTTTCTTTCCTCGTGGTCTTTGGGAGGTTTACTGATCTGTGTATCTGCTACTCCTGGAAATTTTACTCCGCTTGCTCTCAACGTAGTTATCTCGGGCTTTTTAAGTAATTATGGTCAAGGAGTTAGAATGGGATCACCTAATAGGTTTTACTTTATTGCAAGCAAAACGTAGGAGTGGGCCCTGCGGTGGCTCTCGTCAGGGATATGGCCTGTCTGGGCCAGGAACCTGCTCTCCGTGGCAGGGCAGCGACTGGCGTGGGGACCCGGGGGAGGAAGAGGAGGATGGGAAATTGGCACAGTTTATTTCAGAAGAAAAAACGAAGGAAGTCTGCTGGTGGCAGAGTAAAAATAGATGCAATCAGTAACCAAAGCAGAGCGTGAATAGGATGTTAACACTGCACATCCGAACAGCCTAAGCAGTTTGGACCTGGCTCTCATGCATGCTATGCAGACTGGCCCTGGTTCAATACAGTGCCCCTTTCTGCCTCAGCTGTTGCAGTCCCCAGGCACTACGGGGTTTTGTCTTTCACAGGGTAAACTTCACCGGCGTCGCTCACCTCCTGGAGCAAGGAGGACTCGCCATCGATGCAGGAGAACCAGCTTAGGGAACTTATACAGACCCGACATATATAAGCCCATGGGCCTTGATGGGATGCACCCATGAGTGCTGAGGGAGCTGGCAGGTGTCATTGTGAGACCACTCTTGATCATCTTTGAAAGGTCATGGTGATTAGGAGAGTTTTCTGAAGACCAGCAGAAAGCAATGTCACTCCTGTCTTCAAGGAAGACAAGAAGGAAGACCTAGGAAACTACAGGCCAGCCAGCCCCACCTCGAAATCTGTGAAGGTGATGGAGAAAAATCCTCCTGGAAACTGTTTGCAAACACATGAAAGACTAAAAAGCGATGAGGAGCAGTCAGCATGGATTTAGGAGGGGGAGAGTGTGCTTAGCCAACCCGAGAGCCTTCTACAATGAGATGGGTGGCTCGGCAGATGAGGGGAGAGCAGTGGATGTTTTTTACCTTGACTTTAGCCAGGCTTTCAGCACCGTCTTCCGTATCATCCTCACAGACGAGCTGATGATGTACGGGCTTGCTAAGCGGACAGTGAGGTGGTCTGAAACCTCAGTTATTCTGTGATTCTGGGAACATTCAGGATCAGCTGTAGCTGCTCTCACACCAGACAGTCGCAGTCTCCAGATGCTTCTGCTTGAATTAGCTGTGTACCATGTGGCACATCCAGAAAGTCACCCTGACATACTAGGAACACCCAGGGGCAACAGGACACAGCCTTGGTGGCCCTGGAGACAGCAGCATCAGCAATCTGAATGCCACAAGCACCTTTTGCTCTCCTTGTTGGATTATTTGATTTCTGTGAGCAACGCGAGATGATCTCCTGTATGGCAAGTAGTTCCTGAGGCACAGGGAGGTCTTTGGCCAGCTTTTCACTCTGAGCTCATTCCTTCTGTTTCCAGTTAGTGACTGAGGAAACAAAACTGCCTTGGAGGGTTTGTGTCAGACGAGTGGTTTTCATTTCTCAAAACCAGTTATGTCAAGATTCGGACTTCACATCATTTGGCAATCGTATCATCAGTGACATGGTTTAAGTCTTCAGTTACCAAGGGCTGCCCAATCTATTTGCTCTTCTAAAGACAGTCATAAATAATACAAACCACAGCACGAGAGTGTCCTCTTTGCTTGTTGCTTTCTGTGCCTTGTGGAAACTGTTAAGCAAAGGCCAAAGCTGTATCGCGACTGGGCATCCAGCTCCTTTTTGCTGCTAGAAGAGATTGT
Source organism: Cariama cristata (assembly GCF_000690535.1). Classification (NCBI taxonomy): domain Eukaryota; kingdom Metazoa; phylum Chordata; class Aves; order Cariamiformes; family Cariamidae; genus Cariama; species Cariama cristata. Next base: position 15,453 of record NW_009600056.1, read on the forward strand.
AAATGCCTGTGGCAGGATCAGGTCCCTCATCCCTTTGCCCCCAGCAGAATGTCCCTGCCAGAACCGGCTGGCGGGGCCTTCTCCTGCTCCAAGTGCCAGGTGAGGAGTGGAGGGGTAACAACTCCCACAGGGGCTGCTCTCCCCATGTCTGCAGCCTCTCCCTTGGCACCTGGGGGTAGCAAGGTGAGCCCGTGGCATCCCAACCGCACACTCGACTGGGGCACCTACAGCAATGAGTAACAGCTGTGACCAACCTAATGTCTGCGGATAGCGGAAACACTGGATGTCATGAAAAGCTGTTTGCCAAACGTCCAGATTTCCTCTGCTCAAGTCATGGCAAAGACAGGAGGAAAGCATGATCTTCAGCCCAGCCAGCCATGGCCCTGGGCAGAGCAGGGTCCCTGGAGGCAGGACCCTGCAAGCTGACAGCAAGAGCCGCAATACATTTCAGGGGGGAGAAGGGGTGCTTCACGTTCATTGCCTCTGCACTTCCCTGATTCCCTGCAGAGAGGAATGGGATTCCCTGTCTGAGAGGCAGGAGATGGTGGGACAAGGTGGGGTACAGCTGTAAATGGCGTGACTGGAGACCCACTGACCCCCACGCTCAGAGGAAAGTCTGGGGGCAGAAGGAAGGCAGGAGAAAAAAGAACGAGTGTCTGGCCTTGAGGTGGGTGAAACATAGGATGAATGAACAGACCCTGGCCAAAGTGAGTTAAGATAAAAAGTAAATTGATGTTGTCTTGCTGGTTTACTCCACTGGATCCTTATTGGTCTTTGCGTGTGCTAAGGAGAAAACTTCAGGCCAGACTGTAATCCTGCCCTGACCTTACCACACTTTATGCACTAAATCACCCCACCAAGAAGGAATGAACTTCCCAGAGGCCCCACTTACCTGCCAAGAGCTACCCCTGGAGAGATGAAATCCCCAAGCTGTTCCTCTTTGTACAGATGGCTTAGGGAAAGCACCAGCCCCCTCCAGGCAGGGAGATGCTGTCTGCATCGAGGGGCTGCTTCTCGCTTTCCCTCTCCCACTTGTGCAGCCGGGAGGGGGCCAGGGCTCCCTTTGCCCCGGGGTGTTGGTGCTCGGTGGCAGTGACCCAGAGGGGAGCCTCAGCCAGCGCAGCGGGTATGGCTGCTCCCTGCCAACGGGGGATCCGTGGCACAGCACAGGACCACCATTGTGCCACCGACATTACGGGGAGCGGTAGATGAGGTAACACACAAAGCTCACCTGAGGAGCATCACCCAGCAGGCTATCGGGCTGCTGGTTACCTGCTCTCCTCTCCTCCTCTTGGCCTACAGGACAGCCCACCACTGGGAACGGGCAGAAGGAGGTTTTTCCCTCCAGTTTAAGTGAGGTATGTTCTGGTTTTATTTTTCTTTTATAGCTCATTAATTAATAATTGTACAGCTAATTTAACAGGGGCTTCTGGTGTGACTTGACAAGCTCTAACTTAATTGAAGCACTCAGACAAGGTGCTCACTGAGTACTTCATCACAACGACGATAAAACTCTTGCCGTGCACCAGCCTCCTCTCACAAACTTCCAGAAAATGCTCCTTCGAAGACGCTGTCTCATGTACAGTTTAACCCTGCTCCCTCCCAGTGCCTTGTGGAGCCTTTCTTTTGGGACTGAAGGAGGTTTGCCTGGCTTTGTTAAATCACCACGTTCACCGTTAACTCCTTTACACGCAGCAGTACTGCCGAACATAAGAAAGGATTCTCTTCAGCCAGATGAAACTATTCTCCGTAACTACGATTTGCAGGAGAAGCCCACTCAAAACCATGTCTGTGGCCTTCCTGCAGCGTGGCTGTGAGCTCCAGCACTGACAGCACCCGAGGGAGAGAGCGCTACGCCACAGCACGCAGCAGCCGGGCTGCGGTGGCTTCGGCTGCCTGGGGAGGCTGCAGCCCCTCCGTACAGCGGAGATGAGGCTGTCGATATATCGCACTCAGCCTCCCCGCCAGGTTGTCTGTCCTTCTGCGTTCCCTGATCTCGCCCGACCTTGTAATAAAAGCATGTGATTTGCTCTTTCCTGTAAAACCAATGCTTTCTCGAAAGGTGCCTCTCAGGCACCAAGGGAGCGCTTCAGTATTTTTAAATGGTTTTGGTCTCTCAGAAGCCCTCTTCCAGTAAGAGAAAAAAACCTCATTATGCAGCAAGAAGCTTAAAGTTTTTCTAAGCAGATCCTTTTAATGCCATCAGTGGGTTTTTCTTGGCTACCCACACCTTTCCAGGTAGCGTACGGTTACTCTCCCCCAAGCCTGATCACTTCTTCATCCTGGGAATATGGTGCCCTGAACTCCACCCAGCCTCCTCCCTCCCACCTGTCATTGCACAGGGCAGATTTATGTTTCTCCACATCTACACTTGGAGGTTAATTTCACTTAAAAAAGTCATTCAGAACTTCTACTTACTTGATTAAATCCATGGGTTTACATGGCAGAAATTGTGAAGCTGGGGCTTGGCTTCCTTTGCCACTCTCCCTTGTGAATTCTTTGGAGTCTAATAATGGAACAGTATTAAAAAACTATTAAAGTATTATAAAGATCATTTGTGATGATATAAAACTGAAAATAGACATCATATGGCAGGCTCTCTCTCCAGAGAGATAGTAGCAGTGTCTCCACCCATTGCCTACTTGCATCAAACCCTTTGGAACTTGGTATAATTGCATCTATGGTCCCTCTGTCAAATTTATTTGGAAAATGGTCAGTGAGTTCAAAAGTTATTGGTGGAAACTGTCAGGCTGACAAGATGACGGCTTAATATTTCATTTCATTAGGGAACTGGCTAAAAATTGACCTGCAGCAGTCATAGGGCTTGGCATCCAGGCAGGCTCTGATGCCGGTTCACTGGAGGGTGAGGGCAGCATCAGCGTATTTGCTGCTGCAGGGAGCTGTTATTATCCAGGTAAGCTATGTAATGTGGTCTTTTTTTCATCAAAATACTTTCTTTATCTCTGTGATGACTGTAACTTTACCAGCTGTTATCTCATCCCAGTCCTGTTGATAAATGCAGATCTATAGCAAAGGGAGTAAAAGTCCAGTTTTACCTTCTCCTAACTGTGCAGGCTGGCTGCGCACATTTAGTAGGCGCAGACTTTGGGAACTTGGAACTACCTCCATGGAGCTCGGTTCCTACACATGATCGGCTCTACCCTACCTGCGCGACCACAACATAACCCTTCCTCCGATTCGGAAACAGAAGTCTTTCCCTCTGTCTGGCTCTTGCCCATTCAAAGAATCAAGCCTGCTCCCAGGCCTGGGCTTTTGGAAAGCTTCAGAGCAAAATGAGAGAAAATTTAAGCTCACACACATCTTTGTGCAGGCCAAGATCCCTTCTATGTGAAGCGTGGGTGGTTTGGGCACAGCTACAGTTAGGATTGCCTAACCGTTAACCCCAAATGCCTCATGATGAAGACATACAGCCAGTGCCAGGCAGACGGGTCAGCCAGCGTCCTCCCGAGAACGGCCTGGACTCGTGCAGAGCAGGAGAGTGAGCCCCACGGTTTGGGCTGTCCCCACAACTGCCCAGCTGCTCCGTTTCCAGGGCAAGTAGCGTAGGAGGACGTAGTTTGCTTCAGCCCACCCTGCATTTAGCCATGCAGACGCTGCCCAAACCAGGAAGCATACTCTGCACGTTTCTGAAAAACTGTGCAAACTTCTACTTTTATCCACATTTTAAACCTTTCATCACTCGAATATCTCTGTATTTTAGTAGTCCTGAAGTACTACAGCAGGGCAAAGAGCACTAAATTGAAGGAGAGCACAGAATCACAGAATGGATTCGGTTGGAAGAGCCCTCTGGGATCATCGAGTCCAACCTTTGCCCCAACACCCCCATGTCAACCAGACCATGGCACTAAGTGCCACGTCCAGTCTTTTCTGAAACCCCTCCAGGGATGGGGACTCCACCACCTCCCTGGGCAGCCCAGTCCAATGCCTGACGACCCTTTCTGGGAAGAAATGCCTCATTTCTAGCCTGAACTTCCCCTGGCGCAGTTTCAGACTATGACAGTGACCAGTTCTCTTAGATTTTTTGGAAAATGTTAACTCAGGCTTGACTATAAAACTGGGATAACAGTAATCTTTCCTCTGTTCACATGCCATAAGCTTAAACTTTGTTTGGGTTACAATTGTTCTATAGTAAACCATCTTCCAGGTCTGACGAGAAACAGAAATGCAATTTTAGCATAAAATATCAGGAATGCTGCTGCGCTGAAGCTCAGTGATCACCGCCTGATAAATGGTGTGCCCCATTGTTATTTTTTTTTAATCCCTGTGAACAACAGTAACTACATGCCAACGACACACTGTATGATTTTTGTCTCATAAAAGACTCCAATTTAGAGTCCTTCAAAACGAAAGAAGAAAAACTTGATTCACTGCATTGCACATACCCAGACAAATATTCATTTTATCATCAGATTACTTTTTGTGGTAGTTTTTCAGGTTCTACAGACTTCGGTGGGGTTTTATGTGAAACGTTTAAAAAGGCACACTTAAAGATGGAGCAGGTTCCAAACAAAACTGCTGGCAACTGTTTTGTCAGCTGCTATGAAAGTTAACCCCTCCAATCTTCCCACTTTATTACCACTGGGAAATGCAGCTCACTTTAATATCTGTAAGTTTATTTTTCCCAGACTTTAATTTCCAGATGACCATCTGTCTAGACACTGTCAATTACTAATATGTGTACTCAAGGTGAGTTTAAGTGTATTCAATATTTTCTTCTCCATGTGATTAAATTTCCAGGCAGCATTGAACCAATCCACTACATTCGCATTTGTCATTTAAGGCAGATGTCACATTATCCAAAACAAATTAAAGAGCTTTTCATTGATTTTTACTGAAACCAAAGTACAGAAGATGTGGAAAGTACCCTGAATTTCAAAGGTCTTCTTAAAGGTTGTATAATAGGAACAATCTTTTCCTTGGGTATCCCCCCCACACCCCCCCAAAAAAAAAAACAGTGAGGTGTGGGAAGAAGGATTCAGCTGAAACAAGTTGTGAGTTAACATTGCTTACTATAAAGAGAAAATGGAAAAGCTTTTGAGGAGCAATCAGATTGATGATACCCATCCCTATATTAATCTGTACAGGAAACGATTTGGCTGCGCTGGAAAAAGAACAATTACATTTAGCTTAAATACAGTTTCCGTTAAGTAGCTTCCAGCGCAACTGGCCCTTTCTGTCCAGGCGGGTTCATGAGCAGAGGTCAGCAATGCCCAGGAGGGACAGAGCCAGCTCTGCAGGCGCTGGTGCAGACCTCAGGTAGCCCAGGATCGAGCCTTTTCATTCTGCACATTTTATCAGACATGGTAGCAAAAAGCTTACGCTCTGTCTACGTTTTGATCTCCTGCACGGCTGCTCTGGGAAAAGATGCTATGGCCATCGGGACAGATCAGCTAGGAAAAAAAACCAAACAAACCCCCCTGATGCATATACTCTTAACTGATGGTAACCAATTATTACTTTCATGTATGTGTACCAAATTTCCTTTATAACATGAGATTTGTGCCTTTTCATCTAACTTAGCCACTGAATCCCATCCCTCACCAGCCCTCAGGTGTCTGCTCCCCCAGGGACACTGGGCTTTAGCAAAAAGAGGAGAAAAAGGACCAATATTTTATACCTTTTTTTTTTTTCAAATGTGCAACTGAGAGCTGATAAAAATTAACGTCCCTATAAACACATCTTAATTGGCCAACCCAGGTTAATAAACACTGAAGTGTGAAGTACTAGACCTAAACTGAATTTCTCAGCAGCATAGGAAGGAGCTTCCTGAACTCCTCATGCAGTGAGACACCCCTGCAGCATCTTCTTAAAGATAAGAGAAAGGATTGCTCCTTTTTGCTTCCCAAAGATAGCAGGTGATGCAACATCAAGGCTTGGGGGAGGTCCGCATAGAAGGTAAACACACTTTCCCCTCATGGGCGCATCTCTCTAATCTAGCTGAGGTACTCCTTTCACATCCGTGTTTACTTTTTATTGGGTTTCTGGGGATTATTATTAAAGCTGTTCTACAACAAACAGATTCATTATACATACTGCAGGACAGGATGACCAAAAAACCCCCGAAAAGCACGTCTGCCTGGCCCTGGCTAGGGCCAACACCCTCGCCTGAGCAAACCTGGACTCTGAACAGAAACGTTCAAAGCAGGGCAGGGACTGAAATGATGACCACTGCTTTGGGAACGTACACTTTCCAAGCAGCAGCGGTTAACAAACACTTCTTTTCAGCGCATCATCCTTCGTCATATAAGGATGTTTCCGCTTTGCATGTTGGCTGCTTCAGATCCCATTTGGAGCCTGTCCGGGAGTCTGGGGAGCAAACTCAGGACCGAAGGCTCCACTCTGAGATTCAGATACTTAAAATCCCTTTGAAGAACTGGCCTTTCTGTTTATTCCCATTCAGCTGTGTTATCGTGGACGTCTTACTAGTGCAGAGACCTACGGAGCTGAACGCTTGGCAGGCTAAACAGAATGCGAAACTCTTGCTTGTTGCATTTCCTCTTATTTTTCCTGGAATGTTCTCAAATTTTAAATAAGCTGTAGGGAAATAAATATACTTAGTTTATCAAGCACAAAAGAAAACTTCAAACTGTGGCATGCCACCTAATGGCAGAACAGCAACATCGTGCACTGCGACCACTAAACACACATCAAGGAAGCCACATCCCAAAGCTCTTGTTTATTACTAAGCTGCAACAACTTGCAGGGGTACCAATACTTTGGGGAAACAAAAATAAAAAATAATTAAAAAAAAAAAATCAATCAAGTGAATTCCTTTTCCAAAAAAAACAACTTCGTGAACTAAACCAGGCAGAACTTCTGTTTTAGCAACTTTAACAATCTCTTACCATTATGGAAGTAGAATTAATGAAAAGAAATCTACTTCAGGAGTAAATTTAGCATGGAAACATGCAGGGGTCACAGCGCTTGTACATATCTTCTCAAGGGAAACTTCATTCATTCAGAAATAGAATGTGTGGAAAAAATGTCTACTCATCTTGGCTTTCCACATTAAAGTTTAATTTAATTTGGCAGGATTTACTAGTGTTACTTTCCTTAGCTCTGCATTATATCCAGCTATTTGTCATAGAGCATTCTGAGGCGAAATTAATAAATGTGCTAGAGGCATCTTCAAAAAATGTCAGAATACCTGCAGTTGCCAAGGTAGGAAGGCTGTCAGTCCTAAAAGACACAGGAATATCGTCTTCAGAAGCAGTCATGTTTCACGATTCTTTTTTCTATTCATACTCTGAATATGTGTTCATAAAATCACATTATACTGTAATTTTGACACCTGTCTCTTACTGCCTTGAATGATAGGTACATGTCAGTGTGGTGCATCTGAACCCTTTCAAACACGCTACACTACCAGAGCTGAAAGTAGTTTTAGCTAAGAGAGAATACCACTTTCATACATCCCCAAAAGTTCCATTCAGTAACAGACTCTAGTTTCTCCTCCAAATCCTTTCTTTCAGCCAGTATTATCTAGGACTTGGGGTTTTAAGAATTATTTTAAGGACTCAGGAACTATACTCTGGACAAGAGAGAGGTAAGGCAAAGCAGTAATTGCTCCTTTTAAGCAAACAATTATGCAAGTCATTTTACTAAGAAAGCTGCTAGTCTCAGCATAAAGGACAAAGCTCGAATCCAGACTGAGTGACTATCAAATGGAAGTATTTTATTTCTTTACAGGTGCTATTAATACTAAATAACATATATAACATTAATTTCTGAAATCCAAACTGGTTTGCAAATGTATATAAGCTTTTATATTTTTCTCATCTTGGACAGCAGAAAAGACAAAACGGAAAAGCACCTCAATAGTTCAGCCACTTTAACATCGACAAAAGTTTCCAAATACACTGGCACACATTCATGGGGAATTTTCTTGGATTTTTAAAAAATAAAAAAAAAATATATAAAAAAAAAATCAAACCAGACTCTAGTGTTTTCTTTCTTTAAAGCAAAACCCTTGTGTAAACACGTGCTTTTGAAATTCTGACCAGCATGGCTCACAGTTACCAAGTGAATCAGGAGCTGAACTTCGCAGTTGGAAAGTGTCTGCTGCCGGTCCCTCGCTCAGAGCGCTGAATCACACCGTCTCTACTTCCTCCTCCCATCTACAGCCCAGCAGTACACACAAAGGTTTAACTGGTGCTAATCTCTAATTAGACTGAGTCAAATCAGCACAACATTTGATCATCTGAGCATCTTCTCTCCACAAAACTGTCCACTCTGCTGTCTTTAATCCCATGCATAAAAGAAATCTACAGGTCCAAGAACCACATTTCTGTCACCTCTTGTAGGCCTCCTTCCATTTTAATAAGTGAACTTGTACAATAGTGAACTCATACAATAAACTCTTGGGAAAAAGGACTGCATAGTTGTATACCTTATTCTTTTATTCAAGTTACTAATATAATTAGTAAAGGACAACTTCCCAGCAGTAAAGTAGTTATACCAACTAATGTCTTGATAGGGTAAGTAAAAGGTCAATAAAAGTAAATTGTAAGAACATAGAGTCTCTAGCAATTAAAGCTTTGGACTACTGAAACTCACTAGATGTAACGGAGGAAGAGCAAAGACTCACCCATTTCTTTGCTGAAACGAGTTTATTTTAATAGCTGCATGTGAACAGACAGTATCTGCTGATAAACCATTTCAAAAGACAAAACTATCTCAACTTTCTTATATCGCTAAAAGCAGAGGAACAAGCATATTAATCACAGCTCAGTCCCAAAGACAGAAGGCTCACGTAATTTTCTTGGTGAAGGAATATTTCATATAATCTTAAAATAAGCATTGCCTGAGACTTCTGGTGAATCAACATCTCAATTAGTAACAGGACATTAGCTAGCTTTTCCTTTACGCCCAGAGTGTATTTCAAACACACGGCCAAGGCAAGAAAAAAAACAAAAGCTCAGAAGCAGCAGGTAAGTCTGGGTATGAAAACAGTTTTGAATTGGAAGGCTCTTCTATTACATCCAACTTGGTTACTGGACAAAACTACACCTAAACAAATAATCTCCTCATTCTTGTGACAAAAACTTCTGACATTTCTCAGCAGGCTGAATCACATCTTTATCTTTCACCCTCAGAAAAAGCGTAGGTAACTAACATCTTTGCCTGTTTACAAACTTGGCAATATTTCACAACATGAAGCTGATATTTTAAGCAATCATTTTTCCCTTCAGCAATGAGAACACTCAAAGCTCCTTATTAAACGTTCTGTTGTATGAAGTAATAGTGCAACTGAAGTCTAAGGACATAGGCCAAAAAAGTGTTGTAGGCAGAGTCTTATTAGGCTAGCTAGAAAAAGCATGAAGTTTCAGGTGTACACATCCTTATTCAGAACTCATGTACCTGAACGCTTCTCTACTCCTCTCAGATAACCTGTAAGTAGTGTAATAAAAAGTCATTAAGAGGTTAATTCTACCCGTCAATCTTGCCTAGCATGTAGCTTACGCACGGTAACTCCTAACTAATCACCTTTAACTTCATGAAAATAATGATTTCTTGGCAAAATAAGAAATTGCAAGGGATTGCATGTTCAAAATCATGATTTATTGATGTATTTTTAATCATGTAGCTCCTTGCAAAGATACACTTTATAAATTGCGGAACAAGTATAGTTCTTTCCACAGCTTTCACATTTTAGTCCTCAAGTCCAGGTCAGTATTTTGAAACAAGATGTTCAAAGATAAATTATGCAAAACGGCTTTAAAAAACTACACTAAAAAGCTTCAGTTCTTTCAGAATCCAAGATACATATATAATAAGCGGCATTACAGTGTCTGCACTACACCCCCAAGCGATATATGCAGGAGAAGCAGCATACAGAACCTGCACCAGGACCGATTAGCAGTACACAGCACCTGAACATCTACAGCAGCCTCAAAATTTATCTTAGTACAACAAACGCTCAAATGGTTTACAGCATCTGTAGCAAGGTTAGATGAAGGGTTATAACACGACAGTCACGTCCAAGTGAGCCCTGCATACCTCTGCATTCAGACCTGGCCAACACACAAACAGGACACACCAGCATTTCCCCATTGCACTGCGATGGTTCCCACGCAGGGTCACGTACCCTGCAAACTTCTCCTACAGCACAGGAGAACAACTCACGGCCCAAATCCCTCTCCCCTTCGTGCCCATCCTGTCGAGAAGGCAGGCTCCATGGAACTTCTATCGAGATCAAATGACATCACTGCATTGGTGGGGATTTACCTCTGCAGTTAAATTTTATACTTCACACTTGCTTGCCCTTGAGTGTTTTTTCTTAAGGTTGATGTTGACAAAATGCCAGATCTTAAAGGCAAACAAGATAAGTTTAATTTAAAGAAAACATTTATTTCAAATTCGTTTAAGTCACACAGTTTAACAGATATAAGACAACTTTCTCCCCTTCACATTTCAAGCCTTCACCAGAGACCACACACACTGTCCCAGGGACAGTGAGATACTCCTGTAACAACTCCTTTTGGACAAACCAGTGTCCAGGCAGATGAAGACTCACATTTTAAGCAGACTGCTTTATAAAATTTGTTTAAAAACGTAACAAAACCAACAACAAAACAAGCAACAAAACTTTGTATCAAATTCTTGTCACAAAGTAAAGGTGTTTAATACTCATAAGCCTGATCTAAAAACAAAACCCCAGCCATTCATAATCAGATAGAACATACTGCCTTCAAAAAATTTCCCAGAATTTTAAAACGTTCCGAATATATACACATTTATAACTTAAGTGCTCATTAGCTACAACCTTTTATTCATGCAAGAGTTGTGAGAGGAAAAGGTGTTTCTTAGAGCGGCTTTTCTGAAAAAGCAGTGAAACTCTTCACTCGTGCAAAGAACAAAGGGGTGTACATTTTGTCAATGTCGAAAGTAGTAACAGCCGTCTCACCAGTTGATCTGCAAAGAGTATTGTAAAAGTTAAATTAGACACAAGTTGCTGTTTAAGTCCTTCAATACTGCAATCATGTTCCACAGCACAGTGTGTGCATCAAACCACAGCTGGAATGTAACTATCTTTCGTACTGCCTTCTTCTGAAAGCATGTGAATGTTGGCCGAATCACATTATACAGAATACACTTCCATTTTAGTATCAAAGAAACCACTTTCGCCTTCCATTCTTATTATTAGCTCCAGGACTTGAAACAGCGCAGGACGTCACTCAAGTCACCATATTAATCTTGAAGTAAAAAAATCCCCTCTCATTTGTTTCACTTAGAACCCTGAATTCAGAATACAGTGTGATAGCAAAAACTTACGTTTACAAAACTTTAGAAAGAAGAAACTCAGGTATTTCTGAACATCAGTGACAAAAAGCATAGATCCTCCTACCTGTGTTTTATACTCATCTTTATTCTAGTTACAAGGACACCACCATACTGAGAGGTACAGCAGAACCTGAGCAGTACAGAACTTCAGGCTGAAAAGAATGTCTGTGCTATTGCCACTTCTTCATAAACTAGGTATGAAAATACTACTTTTTATAAAAGTCATTTTTCTGTTTATGGAAGTTACCTACACTGCCAACCACCAGCAGTTTACTTCCTAGATTTTATACACTTACAGTTCAATAGCTGAGCTATGTCCCTATAAAAACAATGAATATAGAGATCAAGAAGACTGAAGACAAGGCCTAAATCCACCCTAAACGCCAACATCTGGACAGCCAATTTGCCAGTAATTTAGAGTGTAAGGTGCAAGAACAGTGGCCATGGCTCTGCCTTGGTTAGTGACCAGAACAGCGGGTCACATGCCCATATTCTGCACTGCTGGATTAGATAGTTGTAAGCATTACAGTTCTCACATGATGGGAGCAGACATTTCTAGCTTGCACTTCCACAGAGGAAAAGAAATAGGCCTTAATGAATATATGTTTTCCACACCCCTTCACTAGCACCACACTAAGTCATTCAACCCTGATTCAGTTCTGAAATCATTCAAACACTGTGCATAAATCCTTTAAATGGCTAAAATTCTACAGTTCTACTACTTAGGAAACTTCCCATACTGTTATAAAATGTTACTAGAATCCTGGGATTTCTTGAAGTAAAACTTCATTACGATATATCAAATCAGGATCAGTTAGTTCTCACGACATCTTGTAAAAGCCTCGTTAAGTCTCAGAGTCTTCACATCTTCTGTACTTAGTACTGGACAAATTAACGTCACCTGTGTTTCTACAGTTAACTATCTTTCTTTGACCCTATTCTCCATGTACTTACTTGTGAGTTATGTGACAAGAATGATGTATCCAGACAAGTTTGTTGAATCTCTGGCGCCCGCTGGAGCACAACTGTAGTCCTACATGAAAACTGTGATCGGTTTCTTGTGCAGGAACACGGCGGAAATACCTATATTTGTGGTAGTCAATTGGTTTCTGTACAAAGAGAAAAGAAGTTTTATGACCTACAAAGAACACATTGTGCAACTATTTATCCTGAGGCCTAAGTAACTCTGAGGACTGATTGTTAAAGTCTCATACTTAAAAGCAAGTCCTGGTATTCCTTGAAAATACAGCAATTTAGATGGTAATTACGGAAGAAGTTTTCACAGAAAGTAAGATAAGCTTAGAGGACACCACCCAAACTATGCAAACTCACTGTAACGTAACACTTCTAACTCTTCACAAGTTTCTCTTGACAGACACTTTGTAATCAGCAAATTTTGTGGTGTAAATAAGTTGATCAAATCATTCAGAGCTCAAGTAATGAATATTGCTTATTTAGTTTTATTTAAAGCTGTGGAACATAACTGCACGCAGTCAAAACTGTCTTCAGAAAACGGTGTCTTCATCCTTCCCTTCTGTTTGTTAACAATGTTAACACACTACCTCATAGCACCACACATGGCAGTTAAGCCTAAGAGGAAGAACTGTTGCTCAAATGTGAACTAGACATTTATCTGTCTTAATAAAAAGATTATTACAGATTTGGGAAAGGCAAGGTAGATCACCAGGCTTATTTATATTTTATTTTTAAACCATTTAAAAAGTGAAATTCATTTTTTAGTCCTCTGGTGTCATGCAAATCTTCAGGTGCCTTAAAATATTCAGTCTGAGAAAAAAACTTACTAAAAAGCCCCCTCCTCTTAAACTATTTTTCCTCTATTCTATTTTGCTACCTACCTCTTCCTTTTTCTTCATTATTACAGCAAATACTTTGGTTTGATTGTCTGTTTCCTGGGAAAGGCGATAATGGCCAAGCAAGATTGCATCCGTTCTGGGAGGTTAAGAGGAGGATAGTGTCAAGGACATAAAAATATTCTCTGTCTCAAAAGAGTGATGTACTTATAACACAAGTATCAGCAATGAAAAGAAGACTGGCTGCATATCATAATCAAGGAAACTATTTTTTATTTCCATTTAGTAAAATACCAGGCTCACTGATGATACAAAATGATGAAAACATCTTGGAAGGTTGCTTTTAATTTTTCCAGATAGAACAGTAAAGATAAGTTATTCAGTTCTACCTAGCCTACTGCTAAATATTTTCAGACTTCAAACCGCTCAAACCTGTTCTGAAGTCACAAATGACCTTCTACATTTTTAACAAGTTTGTGCAAACATCAAAAAGAAATCAAGCAATAATTTAGTCATATCCCACAAAAATCTTCACTTTCCTTCAAACAGACAGGGAAGTGTGAGAAGGCAGTCAATAACAAAATAGTATCTTTTAAAGGATTCTAAAACCACCGAGCTAACTGCATGTATTCTTCCATCTACTTCCTTTAAAAGTTTAAAATCACATAACCCACAAAGGAAATCTAATTACAATATCAGGACCTTAAAATAAAAGATATCTTTGGATAAAGACCAAAATGTTTTGTAGTTCTCAGAAGAGAACTACAAACATCTGTAACACAATATAAATAATATTGTATTTTTATTCTTGTTTTGGTAAGTCAGGATATAGAATCTGAGACAAAAGTAAATAGAAATTTCCAGGTAAAAGTAAAATGAAAACTGTAGAGCCAAATATTTTATTTCAATAACCTTGTATTTTTAGTCCGTAAGCGAGGAACTATAGATTGAGGATCTTCAGGAGTTGTTAACATCATAACTTGACCATCTGGAAAGAATCTCAAATACCTGCAAAAATACAATGACACAATACAAACCTAGAAAACATATCCTTTTTCTGTTGTGATTTTTTTTTAAAAAAAAATCACAGGATGTTTCCCAGAAGGATACAGAACTTAATAGGTAATAAGATTTCTTCACACATGATATAACAGAAAAAAAAGAGATCAGAAATCAAATGAGAGTTTTGAGGATTAAAAGATGACATTATGAACAGTTATGAAAGAGGGCAGAAGTTCAAGAGTTTTGTCACCTCTAACCAAAGCAAGAAGGCTACCCTGGAATCAAAACTGACCTCAAGTAAGCTTCTCCATTCCTAGCATCAACTGAGACAAATGCAACAAAATCAGTACAGAATGGACAATGTCATGTTGACTTTTTCGGGTTCTGGGATCTCATCAATTTTTACTGTGCTGATGCTTGTGAGACTACAGAAATTAGCCATGAGATTCAATGATTTCTGTTAACAGTTTCCAGCCTCAGAAGGGACAGCAGATGGGAACAATAAATGCTGGGAAACAGTAAGATGAAGAACAGCAGAAAAACAGGCTGAGGAAACAACTGGCAAGGTATTTATGGCAAGTTGAGAAAGCCAAGCCTCTTGATTATTTACAATCAATTACAAGTAAGTTAAAAGACAATTCTTGTATAATCACTTGTTTTCCCTTTGCTGAAAACAATTATTATATCAGAAATGTAAAGCAGAAGTGATCTGGGGAAATAAATCTGTGGATGAGTATTACTGTTGTTACTGTTTAAGTTTTATCCACATGAAATGGTATAACTGAGGATGAAATGTGTTTCTAAGCCCATCTCTAATTATCATAATAAATCCTAGTTCTTAAGATCTATTCTCAAAAAATATATAGTTTTACACACTGGAGTAGTTCCATTGAGTTTTACAAAATGATTAATGTCTGTGATATCAAGGGCTGGATTTAAAGAACTTAAGAGAGAGAAACATTTCACTCACTCATTGTACTACAGTTCTACCTGTAATATTCCACTTGGTGCCACGCTCTATAGAAACCATCAAGAGATTGTTCTCCTTGACGTATGTATTTTGTCTTGCTGATATATACACCTGCAGGAAAGGATGATAAAAGTATACGAACAAAAATTAAATACATAAAATATTTAAGATAAAAAAGCCAATAATCTAAAACTTTTGAGTTTACTTTTGTTACTTAAATGTATGAAAGTTTTTATTTTCATCCCTTGCATGCTTCCCTGCTCTTTAAAGATACTCTACAGATTCAAAAGCCAAAACAAATTCAGATTATATCTATCAACGTCATAAACATCAAACCTACCTGATTGTTTCTGTCACAGTTGCATGCAGTAAAAAACCCCAAATAATTTACAAAAGTACACCTTACCATCAAATCGAACGCGAGGCCTTTCCAAAAACATTTCCCTCCAAGAGGCATATGGAACAAGTTTATTGCAGCTCCTGCCCCATATTTTCAAACAGACTTGATGCCAGATTTCAGGATCTCTAGTGAAAAACAGAAAAAAGCAAACCCCATAATTTTCTTGCAAACCTTGTTTAGCTTTTATGTATCAAAGGAACATGCTCCATTATTTAGTTTGGACGCAACTGAAAGAAACTTTCCCGAACAACAGCAGCTCACAATTTAAAATCACTGACTAATTTACTTAATCCTGGAGCATTTGAAAGCCACTTCCTCCTCCCAGTCAATTTCAAGAGCACAATGCCATTTTCAGCCAAGTACAGACCACCACCACTCACAGAATCA
>NW_009600057.1:0-23514 GCF_000690535.1 Cariama cristata
TCCAACCAAACCGATTCTGTGATTCTGAGGGCTGCGGAGGGCTGAGCTGGGACGAGACCCACAGCCCACTCACTGCTGAGACCAACTGTGGTGGTGTGACAGAGCAGCTGGGGTCTGTGGGCAGGACAAAGTCTTACTTCAGAAGGTTATTAGGGGGGCATAAATTAAACAAATACTTATATCTACTCCCAAATAAGACCAAAGGCAAAGGGAACACAGTGAAAGGCAGAGAGAATCACCGACATCCAGGAACCTGGCTCTGAGGAGACTGTTCAGCCCTGGCGATCATGTTTCACCATCAACCCAAATGTCAAATATTCTAGTCAGAAAAACATACTCATGCCAAGTTACCTAATATTTCCTTTGGGAAAGCAATTGTAAATGAGTTTTGAATTATCTCATGACAACTAGAACTTTTTTTTGGAAATCTAACAGAGAAATTTAGCACTCTAATTCCTTCTAGATTCTCTTACCATGCTTCCCTACTTTAAATGGAATTTAGCATTGATAGAGCTGATTGCTGCAGCTTTGGCAGATGGACCTGCAACAGCTAACACAGAGATCAGTTCATCCCTTGCCTTTCCCTTTCCTCTTCTCCCCCCACCTCCCCAGATCAGTAAACAGGATTTTCCAAGCTGGTTTATAAAATATACCCTGCAAACACAGAGATATTTTCTATCCAGCTGTTCCATGCCACTGAAGATTTGTTTCTTAGCATTGAGCAATGGTATTATAAAATAACACCAAACCTAATGATTAATGTTGAAGAAACTGCTGTCAAGAATGTGGGTGTTTCCTGAACCAATAAAGCCTTCCACAGAGCCCGGTAAATCGCAGTTAGCAGTTTTCTAGTGCAAGTGAGAAAACAAACTAACTCCCCATTTGCTTTTGTCGTGAGTGAGGGTGGAGGTAGCGGTGGGTGGGTGGGCAGGCTGGTTTCCGAGAGCTGAATTCCCACACAAATTCAGGGCTCACTCTCTGGTTCGTACTCTGGGAAGGTAAGGACGGCAGCAAGGGAAGTTAAAGTCCTCCATCTTCCGCCCCTCCTTCTTCCCCACAAGCCAGCTTCTTCAGGACAGGTAAGCATTAGGGCAGAGTAAAAAAGACTTAGAGGTGCTCGTTGTAGCTGAGGCTGTGAACAGGTCCCGGCGATGCACTTTGCTAGGCTGCTGCATAGGGCTCCTCTTGGATGCTCTTGGAACGGTCAGTGAGCCTGGGCTGAGCCCCAGAGCAGAAGGGTCAGGATTATTCAGGCAGCCCTGAGGTCCAGCCAGCCCCTCCAAAGGATAGCTGTATCTAGCGAGACTTCTACAGCTGCCCTCGCCCACACAGAGACCTGTCTGAAAGGGCATCGTGGGGGTTTCGTTCCCTCTATACGACTCTCCCACACATACGCAGTTTTCCCCTGTGTTTCTTACTCTGTGCTACGCCTTTAAGAGAGGCAATAGGGAACCTCATCTCAAAAGGACAGGGAGGAAAGGAAAACGCAACTGAAATGTAAGTCCAATCCACATGTGACATCTACCAGACTCGCAGTTTTGCTGGTCTCAGTTACAGTATATAATGACATAGGCTCCACATTGCCAAAAGACAGAGAGAGAGAAAACTAGACTGTTTTTCTAGATAGAATTAGCCTTGAGCTTAAATTACATAATAGAAGAGTTTGAAACCTAGGCTATGGTTGTGAAGCAAAAAAAAGATCTGCTGGAGAGGTTTGCAAAACCTCACATCACCAGGTTCACCCATCTCTAATTGAAACCTTTCCCCTAGCTCCAAGGGGGAAAAATGACGTGTCCTAGAAGTGCCTTCCCTCCCACTGCTTGGTAAGTGGATTGCCTTCCTGCCTCGGGCAGCTTTTGGATCATATCCACGCTCAAACAAAGAAGCTCGTCTGGCACTAGAGCTTGACCGTTCGTGTTCTTCAAGTGGTCTAAAGCTTTTCTCATCTGGAGTTTTTCCGTTCTGTTCTGTAACATCTGAAGATATTTTTTCCTTCTCTCCGTACCGTATGTCACACTGGAATCAAGATGCCAATCTAACAAAGATATTTTGACCAATGTTACATAAATGCCAATGTGGGGAATTGATTTCACTGGAACCTAATGGACTAAGCCAGGAGCAAAATCCTTTCCCTTTATGGTAAGGATAGGAGCTTCCTTCTTTTCAAAAAATTAATTGCACCTCCTTAAACAATTCCAGGCTTAGACAAAAACTTCATTGAATTAATCAAAATTATTCACGCACTGGAAATTTAAAGCATTACATTTGAAAAATAAACTAACCGAAAGGTTCTCCAAGGGAAAGAAAACATTTTAATTTGTCTATTGTTAAAAGACCAGCTATATTTATTTAAAATGTTTAATTAAATACAGTCATTGAATATATTCAATATGGTTTAATTTTCCTGTTCCTATCTATTCAAGGCTTGGTACAACTTATACTCTCTCGTAACTATTTCTGTAAGCATTACCATGACAGAATTAATGCCACAAATAAAACTACAAATTGAGTTTTTAGTTTATAACCTCCCATTCAGATGAAACAGACTTTGTATATGAAAATGAACCAAGATAGGAAGTAAGCATGAAATTAAGGGGGAAGGCAAATGGAAAAGATTCAGCTTGCTCCTTACAGTAGAATCCTGCGGCTGTGGCAATAGGCAGGGATGGAGAAATGGAAGTCTGAAGGAGGGAAGACTTGTAAAAAGCCTCCAAGCAGCGTGTCTGGGTGTTCACATGAGGTATAATTCCCAACTTTGGGAGCATTTCGGTAAATAGCTGCCCAAGAGAAAGCCAGCTTAGACTTTGCTATGAACAGCATCCGTCCTTGTTATTGCCTGGCAGATAGTCCATAAAACAGCAGTTTGGTCATTTTATGTTATTTTGTTCTTTTGTTGTTTCTAAGACTTCATCCATCGCTGCTTTTAGCTTTGCTGAGCCTAGTTCTGCTACCTCTACCTTGCCATACATGCTTTCACCCCTGTCAGCTTTAAATGGACTATGTGCCACTACGTGCAACGCACAGACAGAAATAGAGCCCACTCCACCGTGTGAGATGCAAGGAGATGCTGGCCCAGCCCTGAATCAGCCAGAGACCCTGCAAGAGCTGGGTCTTCTCCTGCTGTATGGCTGCCACTTGCCAGCATGGATAGTAATAGGTAAGTGCTGGTGATTTACACCTGCCTCAGCCTCCAGCTCTGCCAGGAAGACATCGGGTCTTCATCTTTGCAGTGCCTGCCTAAGAGGACCCAGATCCCCAGGCGGGACCTCTGGGTGCTACTGCACGTACGTAGCTGGGCATGCATCCTGCCTCCTTCCCCTGGCCACAACCCAAAAAGAAGGAATCCGGCTTCAGGGTGGAGCTGGGCTCCTGGGAGAGTGCTGGAGGCAGACTTCCCAGAGCAACAAGGTGCTCCTGACACTTTTTCTTCAGCCAGCCAGGCAGAGGAGCAAGAATGGTCTTGCCTCGCCCATGGCATCAGACAAACAAGAACGTTATCCCGGCATGATGTCCCCGTGGGCAGAGAGCTGGACACCAACGTGCACCGTCACAATACCCGCTTTCCATTCGGCAGGCAGCGGAAAAACACCAGAAAGGCTTGCCGGTGAGAAAGATGTAATAGCTGGACGTAAGTGAGGTAAACGCAGTTTTGCTGCTAATGGATCAGCAGGGGAGTTGCAGTGAGGTGTTTTTACCTCTGCTTTGCCTTTGATGAAATCACAGCTGGGAAAGTAATATTCTCACTGATTCATAAGCTGCAGATACCAGGGAAATACAGATTTACTCCCATCACTCAGGTATTTATTAAGTCAATAGGTTTCTGAAGAAGGCAATATAATAACAAAGAGAATTTTTCTTCCTGAGCTAGGTCTCTTCCTTTTAACTTCTAACAAAGGAGTGGCTTTTCTGCTTATCTTCATTCCAGATTCAAGCACTCATTCTCGTGAAAAAGAAATATTTCCTTACTAAACTTGCAGGAACCCAAAAAGGTGTACACAAGTCTTTGTAATGAACTATGTTACTTTGGATATGGGTAAGTTGGGTACCAACATTATAAGCTAACATTCAGTCCAAACTCAAATGATGCCAGAATAGTCTGGAGAGCTGAAAAGGACAGGAGGAAGGAACAAAGCCATCATTTATTTTCAGTTCCTTTCTGAAAAAAGGTGATCTTCAAGTTGCTCTTTTGTTTATCCAGAGCCAGGGCTTTACGTACAGTTAAAACATAAATTCAGTGATTTCACTTAGATACATTAGATTTACAACACATATTGAGCTAGTGTTACAAGCTTTTCTTGATTTTTTGGCAAATTTGCTTCATTTCATGTGGTCCTTAGTTTGGACAATGAGAATTCGTCTCAGTGCTGAACTGAGGATCTGTTTTTTAGGAGGTATGAGCTCCCAATAGTTGAATGGAGATCAACATTTCCTCCACACTTCTGAAAATCAGGTTTTCAGGTTTAGAGGAATCATTTATTCCTTTAATACTAGCCCAATTCCAATTCACAGTTCATGCAATTTTTCTCTTTTTTCAATGTTTCCTGCTACTGTGTTGCACAACATATAATTCAGTTTAAAATTTTCATTCCCATGAATATGGTGGTTTTGAAACTACTGCTTCAAGACATCACTCCATCACTATAATGCATTTCTGTCTTTGTCACTTTTTTATCTTCTCATTCCACCAGTAGAATAATTGTTAATTTATAACGAGCCCGTGCGCAAATTCCATTATTCCGTTATCTGGCTAGTACATGTGTATTTGTCACAGTTTAGGGAAGAATAAAAATAGGTTCCCCAAATGTACCACTGGAGGAAGGAAAGGGAAGGAAAAGTGCCATAATGATCAAAAAAGATGAGGCGAACTTCATTTATAACTGCAGTTGCCTGTGTAAAAATTTACCCACGTGCTACCTGTGAGCCAAACTATGTACAGTGCAGGATTTAGAAATAAGGATTAGCATGACCCACTCAACATGACCTCACCATGACCCTGCAATGTGCGCTTGCAGCCCAGAAAGCCAACTGTGCCCTGGGCTGCATCCCAAGCAGGGTGACCAGCAGGTCGAGGGAGGGGATTCTGCCCCTCTGCGCCACTCCGGTGAGACCCCCCTGCAGTACTGCCTTCAGCTCTGGGGTCCTCAGCACAAGAAGGGTATGGACCCGTTGGGGAGAGTCCAGAGGAGGCCACAGAGATGATCTGAGGGCTGGAGCACCTCTGCTGTGAGGACAGGCTGAGAGAGTTGGGGTTGTTCAGCCTGGAGAAGAGAAGGCTCCGGGCAGACCTTAGAGCAGCCTTCCAGTACCTAAAGGGGCCGACAAGAAAGCTACAAGGGCAGGGAGTGACAAGACAAGGGGCAATGGCTTTAAACTGGAAGAGGGAAGATTTAGATGAGATAGGAGGAAGAAATTCTTCCTAGCGAGGGTGGTGAGGCAGTGGCAGAAGTTGCCCAGAGAAGCTGTTGATGCCCCAATCCCTGGAGGTGTTCAAGGCCAGGTTGGATGGGGCTGTGAGCAACCTGGTCTGGTGGAAGGTGTCCCTGCCCATGGCAGGGGGGTTGGAACTAGATGATCTTTAAGGTCCCTTCCAACCAAACCACTCAATGATTCTTTGACGAGTTTCATATCAACTCCTTGTGATAGAAACCAGTTTAATCGTTTGTCTTTCCTGGCTTTCTTACACTTACCCCGATGCTGTTTACACTGAGATTTAAGGCAGTAAGAGAGCTGATCACAGAACCAGGCAGAGAAAGCCAGGGATGTCTGTGCAGCACAAATCAGAGGAGAAGATAATATTTCAGTGCTCCTGGCAGTCAGTTTAGCAGCAGCAGCACCAGGGCTCAGTGCTCGGGCTCAGCCTCATTGCCAAGCCTGCATGGGCTTGCCAGCCTTCTCATGTAGCCACTGGCACTGGCTGAGGACAGATGTCCATCCTGAGGGGCCATAGGGCACGGGGACGGACCACAGGCACCTCTACACAAACAGCCTCATCACAGCTCTCCTGGAGCTCTACCCCAGCAGCTCCCAGACCAAGTGCCCTTCAGCAGCTCCTTAGCCACAGAAGCAACAAAATATATCCTGACAAGTGGCTCACCCCAAGATAAGGGAGGAAAAAAGATGTGATATGATCTTGCCATAGTTAAACACCCTGAAACTAATCAAAAGACAGCAAAGCTGAGAAGTATAAATGTGAGCTGGGTGGACACACTCGAGAAGAAAATAGGATATGATACAGTTTGGTGCAATTCAAGGTTCAAGGTCTATGTTGGGATCTGTGTTTCTGTAATGTAGAATCATAGAATCATTATGGTTGGAAGAGACCTCAAAGATCATCAAGTCCAACCGTATACCCAATGCCACCATGCCCGCTAAACCCACTAAACCATGTCTTGAAGCACCACATCTAAAGGTTTTTTGAACACCTCCAGGGATGGTGACTCCACCACCTCCCTGGGGAGCCTGTTCCAATGCCTAACAACTCTTACAGTGAAGAAGTTCTTCCTAATGTCCAACCTGAACCTCCTCTGGCGCAACTTGAGACCGTTTCCTCTTGTCCTCTCACTAGTTATAGGGGAGAAGAGACCAACCCCCACCTCACTACAACCTCCTTTCAGGTTGTTGTAGAAGGCGATAAGGTCTCCCCTCAGCCTCCTCTTCTCCAGACTAAACAACCCCCAGCTCCCTCAGCCGCTCCTTGTAGGACTTTTTCTCCAGACCCTTCATCAGCTTTGTCGCTCTTCTCTGGACTCGCTCCAGCAGTTCAATGTCCAATGTACTTAGATGGCTTACACTTTATTGTTAATAATGGTAATAATAGAGAGGTTCAAATGAATGAAGCAAGTGCATTTGAAGATAATACAATGAGAGAATGCAGTTAACAGGAAGATTATTAGTCTTTCAGGACTTTTCTTGCTTGGAAATCTGATCCTTAACAAGGCTTCACAAAGCTCTGGAAATCCCACTGTAAGCAGCAATAAGGGTGGTAGACTTGATGCTATTCCACGTTCCCTCTGCTTCTGTGAGAGCACTGTATGGATTCACGCAAGGGGTGGGAGATAGTCGTTGCCCCATCACCATATTTATAGACCTCCCCAAATAGTCAGGGATTTGTGAGAGACCACTGGTGAACATAGCAAGTCCGTTCTGCTTTCAAATCATAAGGTCATAAACATATAGTTCAAGAGCACTGCAATGACTTTTACTTTATTGATCCATTTTTTAGATCTGTTTTATTAGCGCTATTTATTAGATTTATGAGTGCTATTTGATTACTGCCTCTGGACCTTGCCATGCAGAGCTTTATTTTATCAAGCAGAGAGACTATAAGGTACACCAAGGAAAAGAGGTGATAGATAGAAAAATGATTTCTCATTAATATTGTTGTTTCCCATTTGTGAGAGTTTTTCCTGTTCTGGAAGGGATAAGCAGAGAGGGAATTTTCAGTACTTTGGGGTACATGAAAGCACTATAAATTTCAAGCCTTTTTTCTCAAATTTTATGAAAGAGCGACCACCCCAGCCTGCTTTTTGGTTCTTCTTTTTCTGTCTCGGACGCCTTCCTGTGAACCTCCTTTTGTGCCTGTGCTCCCCCTGAGTTGGCAGAAGCTCAGTTCCTGCAGGTTGGGAGAGGAAGAACAAGCTGTCATTACTGTATGGAAGCATAAGCATTCATTTCCTCACCCAGCAAAGTACCAACCTCCTGCCAACTAACTCTACATCTTCCAGTATTTCACGGTCTCCTCTCAATCTTTTCATGCCTCCCTTCAAATGACTCCTTTACTAATCGTGAGCACAGTTAGAAAAAGGCTGATGTAGAGTAAAAGTGAGAAGCAAAGGTGCACAGACATAAGCGTGAAGGACGCTTTACGACTTGGCAGAAGAGAGTAAGTCCAAAGGCACAGGTGGCAGCAGAAGTGAAAGGGTTCAGAGGTGCCAAGAGCCCCCCACGAAGAGCATCCGAGCACACAGGGCACTGCCAGGCAATGCCACAGCCTGATCCGCAAAAGAACTCCAAGAAATACTGTGACTACTTGCAGAGGAAAGGTTATACTTTTACAGAGCACTAAGGAGGTTCAGAGCAAGTTTACAAAAAGATGGGATTCATCAAGAGGCTAACACCTGGAAAAGTGCATTAAAACACTCAGTACTCTGGAAAGCTGGATGAATACTCATCAGTCTTATTCTGTGCAGTTTCATTCTTTGGTCTTCTGC
The DNA here is from genome assembly GCF_000690535.1 of Cariama cristata. Lineage (NCBI taxonomy): Eukaryota > Metazoa > Chordata > Aves > Cariamiformes > Cariamidae > Cariama > Cariama cristata. The sequence goes on from NW_009600057.1 coordinate 8,211, forward strand.
CTCTAACACAATACTGACCTAGAGGTCTCATTAAAAATAACTAAAAATAAAGTATTAATTGCCTTTTTCATGTGGTAAGACTTCTACAGGGTCATAATAACTTATTATTGGCAGGTAGCTGACCTATTAAACAGGTCAGTCTGTGGGCTGAAAACAAGCTATTTATTTAGGGGTTTCTGTTTGCAATGAGTGCCTTTTCACCTCATTATATGGCAGAATTTCTGACCCTGGTTTAGAGTTTTATAGAGAAAAGCATGAGCTTAAAGGCAAATAAAGCAATGATTGCTTTGGTACACTCCCATGTAAATAGTTCTTTTGTTAGGAGGCAGCTACTAAAACTTGACAGTCTTTATCACATAAAAGTAAGCATATGGAAGCATAGGAAAATATGTAGGCCAAGGAAAAGTAACCTCTTGCACCCAATGTTTTTCCTAACTGACACATTTTTACTAGAGAAAAAGAAGGAAGGGACAGTCCCAGATGACTTGAACGAGCTCTTGAACAGATGTGTTCCATAAACTGAAAGAAATGGTGCAAAGTTTTCCTAGTGTTGGACTGAGGGTGCTGATCCAACAAACACAGGGCTCTTTCCATTCAGCAGGGAGGGAGGGAGTCCTTGTCATACCTGTCATCTTTTTACCACAAAAAAAATACGTATTCTGAATTAGCAGGTAAGAGAGAACTTTTGGAGAACCTTTGAAGAGACATACCTGAAGTTTCAGAATAATTGCCAAGATACTTTCTAATGTATGGCCCTGAAACTGAGGGCATAGCAAAGAAATTCTCCTGGGTTGGCACGCTTTCTGCTTGTTTTCCCTGCTTTGTAACTGATGTACTGTTCTCTTACAGGTGGCACTGTGCCATCACCTCCTCTGTTTCTGACATGTTTTTGCATCTTGAACCTAGTCTGAGTATTTGGTCCCTCTTTTTTTTTTTTTTTTAAATGCTGTGGGGACTGTTAAAGGAAAAACAAACTCTCTAATTAGGAGATTTTCCAGCTGGAGAAAGCAAAGTTCCAAAACTATATATGAAAAGAAGAGAGAACTTCTTCAAATGTCAGTGACTGCAATAATAGGTCACGCATTGTACAAGTGTTGTACTTTAAGCTTTTAAATGGAGCCATTAGAAATTGAAGCTTTTAGTGCTGACTGTACTGTAATGTGCAGAATGCTTTGTAATGCTTGAGAGTAAAAGCAGTACAATGTCATTTTGTATATTTTTCATCCTTAAATCATCAACCTATTTACACTGGGGCGAAGGGTTATTATTTCCATTTATTATGTGATGAACTGTGATGTAGACAGGCTAGGCGCCTCACTGAAGGGCACAAAGCCATCAGGGAGAAAGTCAGGACTACGGACAACTGGGTACCTGAGCTGCACTTCCTACAGCACGAGAAGGTTGCCACTGGCCAGCTCTTGTTCGTCACCAGAGATTCTGTATTTGAGTAGGAATTCTGCAGAGAAAAAGACTTGGCAGCATGAAACATTGCTCGCTTTTCTGTGTACGCTGAATAAAAATACACGTGTATTGATATGGACAAGTAGAGATACGTCAATATGTAGATTAAAATGAATAGTGTAATGGCAAATTTATTTTCTATTTGCTTGCTGAAGTACTGGCTGATCCTCTGTTGTGAAATCAATGTAGAGTACCATAACTGAAGTCGTTATTTACTTCTTATTTGATTTCAATTTTTACCAATGGCTTAGAATGGGAACTTCAGCCTTGAAGTTTCAGCCCCTAGGAGTTGATCTGGTGATTGAGTCGAAACAGCTGAGCCAGCAGCACACCAGCAGAAGCCAAAGTGGTGACACTTTTAATGGCCTAGCGTTCCTCTGGGGAGGAGACAGGGCACACCTGTGATTATTCTGTGGCCATGACAAAGGACACTGCACAAACACTAGGAATCTGGGTGCCGAGTTTCTCATGAACGTGAATACTGAAACCCACACCCACCAGGAGCAAGAGGTCTTTAGCAATTAAGAGATCTACGGTGGTACAGCACAGCTAACGCGAGGAAAGATTAGTCAGGCAACTGTAGGTCAGAGCAGAGAAACATCTTTGAGTTATTGGAAGAACAATGTCCCTGCCAAAACCATCTGCCATTTTCCATAATTTCCTCTGCAGCTGCAGCTAGACCACCCTCAGCAAAGGTACCAGGTTTCTGGGTTGGCACGTGTGGGCCACAGGAGCTGGCAGGGAGGAGGAGAAGGTAAGGGAACATGACTGGAGACAAGGCAGAGGGCAAAAGGCAAATTGAGATGTGAGAAAATGTGCTACAACAAGGAAGGAAGCAACCTGGTAGGTGAGGAAGCAAAGAGTCAAAAACAGAAGAAGAAACGTGCCAGTCGAACAGCTTGCTGCGGCCGAGGGAACGGTTCAGCCACCCAGATCCCCACTTCTTCCTCCTTCCCACCCGCTCTGGCACTCAGCACTGTCTCAGTGACGCAGCTCAGCTCATTAAACCATAGTAAAAAGAGCCTTTCTTCTTTCTCACGTTTTTTCCTTATTCTCTCTCCCCTTCCTCCCCCAGACCACCCGGCTGAGAGGGGACAAGGGGGTTTGTCAGGAGCTGGGACTGCGGGCAGTGGGTGCAGGACTGGGCTCACAGGTTGACCCAGACCCCTCCTCAAGCTTCACCCCGAGCACAACCATCCCGCCCTCAGGCAGCCGCAGGCGTGTTTGCCTGCACACCGCATCTGTACTGAATCCCCATCCAAACTGAGGGAGGAAGGGCAGATGGTTGCTGGCCTGAGGTCTAGGAGAAGCTCTTAGGGAGGCAATATTGCATTTAATAGATCTTTCTTTATTAAATCTCATGATTCAGAGGGTCCGAATCAATCTGTTTGTTTGATGCTGCCATCGCTGTGACTTAGAGTGCCTAAAGAAAATTCAATCACATCTCTCAGATTTTATTTAATCCTTTCAATCAGATCATGCTTGAGCACAAAGTTATTTAACAAAAGAAACCTGTTTAGTAAGAAGTGTTATTGTTACATCGCATTTGGGTACATCCCTCGTGCTGTTATTACGAGATTCTCTTCAGGTTCTGACCTCACGAGCATTTTAATCTCATCCTTCGAGCATTAACCAGCTTCTGCAAATACAGGCCAATGCTTCTATGCCAGAAAGGACACATAGAAGCATATTCCAGCTGCTATTAGGTTACAACAACTTCTAACTTTGCGAGGATTCACACACCCAAATCATAAACAGAAAATCTGAATTAAAGGTATCCTTAACTGCTCTGTCCTTTAGGTGCTGTTCAGATGTTGAATTCAGAAAAGGGCTACAAAAACAGCTTGATCTGAGGAAAAATCTGTCTTACAGAGAGACCGGTAAGCAAAAGAGACTGAAATTCTTCAAAGAAAAGGTCAGAGGAGATCTTGCCATGATACATGGGTAGAGATTTCCAACAGAGTGCCCTTTGTGCCTGCGGTGGCAGAGCAAGATTGACGGGCTGGAAGCTAAAGCTGGAGAATGGCCATCACTCCCTCCCTCTGCCACAGCATCCCACTGGCACCAGTGTGTGGTCGGCGTCCGCAGGAGTCCCCGCTGTACCATACCCAGAGTACCACAGGGTGGCTGAAGATGGGGAAGGGGAACTTCAGGAGCATCCGATTCATACAGGGCTACCAGCGGCCACTAAAACCTGAAGGGTGCCAGCCTTGGAGTGCCAAGTGCACTTGAGGACCCCATGCATATCTCCAAGGAATCATGGCATGGATGTCCTCGCACATTTTCATGCCATGCTTGACAAATTGTGGTAGTTCTGTACTTCACAATACGTGATTTTTCCTGTCACCTTGATCCCCTGGTCTCATAACAGTCACTCTTTTCCCTCCCCTTCTCTTTTCCTTCCATTCCCCTATAGTATTACCTTCCCCTGATCCATGCCTCTGGGAAAGAGGTCTCTGTGCATGCTTGTGTATGAGGCTGGTAACATTTCACAGGAGGCAGAAGAGGAATTGCGGAGGTAAAACACAAATCTTCCCTCCACTGGTGAGAGGAAGTCAGGATAAAAGAAGATTTGGGGTTGTTTGCTTGTTTTCACGTAAAGGGCTCCTTATAGCGTGGTAAGTTCAGGGACACCTGTCATGGGCTGCCTATCTGCTAGCGATGGTAGTGGTAAGAATGGGAAGGGACTCTGCCTGAAGAGAGGAAGATGAGGGTTTAAGGAGGAGAGAAGGAAGTTATCTGAAAGATAGGGAAATTAGAAAGGGAGAGTATGAGAGAAGAGCCAAGAATTTCAAGGGGAGGCAGAGGCATTGTTGCTAAAAGCTATAACATTTGTTGGAGGCACTGTCATATAGCCTGGGAGATGAGGGGAGAGCAGTGAATGTTGTCTGCCTTGTAGTTCAGCAAGGCTTTTGACACTGTCTCCCATAAGATCCTCACAGAGAAGCTGATGAAATGTGGGCTGGATGAGCAGACAGCAAGGTGGACTGAAAACCGGCTGAGTTTGGTGGTGACCACTTGGTGATCGGTGGCACCAAGTCTGGTTGGAGACCAGGAGCTAGTGGTGTACCCCAGGGGTCAATGCTGGGTCTAGTCCTCTCTTCATTTAAAGGGCACTTTTTGCCTCAGGGACATAAATCCTAATTCACTACAATACACCACAACACCCAGCTTTACTATTGATCACCTTGTTAATATGTAATATGAACAGATTATAAAAAATATTTTGTAAATACTGCTAAAAGTCTCCCACGGTTTTCCAAGGAGGGTAAGAAATTTGACAAGTTTTCATAAAAACACACATCAGTGTAGCTGATCTATCCGTACCATATTCCATTAATAAAATCCATCATCAAGTGCTTTCCTACTCGGCTCAACAGTGTTATCATTGTGGTTTAACGCATTTATACAGCAGCAAGATAGGCATTTGCATTTTATTTCCATTTTAACATGAAAGCCTGAATCAAGGACTGTACTGCTGCCACTGTTTCTTTGGTATTGCATATTGCTCACTAGTCTTATCAGAAAACAAGAGACACTTGAGCTGATACTGTGAAGTGCCTCATATAAGAGAGAGCATTTTTAAAAACTCTTTCATGTGGTTCTCAGCAGCTCTTCATATGCAAAGAGCTTGAGCTGACCCTCGACACTGTTGCTGCAGAAAGGCAAAAGATGTTCTCTCTCTCAGAGGCTTTAAGATCTCCCTGCAGATGGGATCATCTTTGCCTGGTACATTTGTACATCATCTAGCATAACAGAAGCACATTTTGAGACAAACAACTTCAATAGGGACATAATATGATCATATTTTGGAAGGAGCAAGGTAGCCCTGCCAGAGCAACATTCATTTGCACGTTAGTTTTCCCTGCTGTGAGTCTACAGGGAATTGGAACTGTAAGGGTTTCTTCTGGTTGCAAGCATACCTTAGTTTCTCCTCAACAGAAAAAAAGTAAAGCATCCTGCCAGTAGAACCTCCATTTTTAAAATCCAGTCATGAGAGATTCAGGGTGCCTGATTCAGAGAAATAACCCGATTAATGCAAAGTTTAAGACCACACTTTTCTTCCAAGGTCTGTTTTTGAGTTAGAGTTTGATACAGGAAATGTTTCTGCAACCCCGGCACTACTCAACTAAGGCATTTGGGTTTTGCTTCTTTCCTCTTTCAAGGGTTGGTACCAACTCAATGCTGTGGAGACACAGTGGCCATTACCCCAGGAGCTGCAGATGCCCAGCACCCAGCTTGACCAGCAGCCGGACCAAAAAGGCTGACCAGGTTGTTTGGTTTCCATGGAACTAACCAAAAACGCCTTCACCTATTCTGTCAATTCAGATGTACAAGCTAGATGCTACAACAGCTACTTTTTAGACAGTGGGTCTCCACCACGGATCTGGAACCCACAGTTTACTGTTCATGTCCCCAGTATAAGGTATGGGGAGCATTAGAGGTTAGCCATCCAGAAGACCCCCTTTCTGTGTAGTGAAAGATGCAGAGATACGCAACTGGAAATGGTGTCCCTCTAAAATCACATCCCTTATTACTTTGAAACTTGCACTTTAAATCTGGCATAGATACATTTTCTCTGTTTGTTTTTAATGTTTCACATGTGATAAATCAGTATTTTTAACTCATTGCCTAGTAGTATCATTTCCCTAGGGAAGGCTTTTAACATTCTTTCCAGCCAAGAAAAAAAGTGAACTTTTGAACCACGGCTTCAAACTATTCAGAGTACCGACAACAAAACTACACATTCATACTGCTCGGTGAAGCCTACTACAGACACGTTTTGTTGCAGTGACCCATCTACAGTAATCATAAGGACTCACATGGTGTTTCTGTGATCTCTTTAGTGCCAATAATAACTGCAAAATTCTGTGTGCTACCACTACTGAAGTCTCAATAATATAAGAAAAATCTTTGAAGTTTTAGAAAACTTAAAGATTCTGCTTTGGCCAGCTTTTTAATGGTTTGGTGGGGTTTTGTTTTGTTTTATTACTGTAAATGAGTCAGAATTAAAGGTAGAGTTCTGGGGCACCGCTGCCAGAGAAGACAAGAACTTCATGCTGCTTTGTTCTCTAGCATGGATGTAACATCCACGTGTACCTGGAAAATTAACAGGTTGAGTGGGTGGGGTTTTATAGGAGACCTTAGTTCTTTCTCTCTCTTTTCTTGGTTTATTTAAAACCACAGCTTTCAATTTGTGGGTATGGCATTTATGTAAAGCCAACAAAAACTCTTTAACAATAGTGTGATGCAAAAGAGCAAACTTCATGACTTCTGCCTACTAAAAAAATACAAGCAAAAAACCGTATGGAGTCACAGACACATGGACAGAAAACAAATTAATGGTAGTCATTAATTTCTGGTGAAAGAACCAAATATGGAAAAATGCTTACCTGAACATGTAATGAGCTGCTTAATGAACTAGGTCATAGAATGATTTGTTCTGTAGAACAGAAATTTTAGTCCCAGATTTGGGCATCTCATGTAAAATATTGGGCTCCATATAAAATATTGATTGCAACCTCAGTCAAATCTAGTATTAATTTTCCTCTCCTACCACAAATAAATTTTTCTCTTCACATACCTGATTCTCTACCAAAGAGTCAAGGGCAGGAAAAGATGAGAGAATATAATCTCTTTAGCCTGGTCCCAAACCAAATTTCTTCTGCTGTGTCAAGCAAACTTTACAATCTTGATCATTCTATGAAATCAAACTCAAAGTTTCACTTACTTGGTCTCAGGCAAACAAACATATCAAACCTCTTTCCTCAGAACTCGGTAACACTTTCTTACTTTTTTAAAACAGAGACACCAAAGGATGATACATGCCTATCATCCAGATCAAAACCAGAAAGCTCCTTGGCATCTGGGAAAATGCCCCAGTCATTGGTCCGCAGTCAGTCACATTTTCTCTCCTCTCTTCTTTTCTGCTGTAAGAAATCTCACTTTTAGGAATCAAACACGAGAGAAGCGACAGTGTCAGGTGTTTGCAGCCCCAGAGCAGCTTTAGAGTCTGGTTCTTCCCTCACAGAGGCATCGGACTGGCCTCGGATGCGGGCACCTCAATCTGTTAGCAAGACAAGACGTACCAGCATCTCTAACTTCAGCATTTCCTATAGTTACTTTAAGCATTTTTCTTTGCTCTTCTTCACTTCCTACGCTCATTCCAAATCCCAACTGGAAATACCTGAACCTCCACTTTTGTGTACAGCAGTTTCTGGCTTCTAAGCTAAAGGTGTCAGTGCCAGTCCAGGGGCCAAGTAAGGGACAGAGACGGTGGAAGCGTCACCATTGCACAAGCCACACTTGTGAATCTCTGAGAACCTCTCCTGTGGTTCTGGACTGGGTATTTGCTAGATAGTGCTACCAACACTCTTGGACGAGAATGGTTATGTAGTTAGGAATAAAACCAAACATTTCCTAGGATAAGACACATGATCTAACCTTAAAATAGTTTATTCTTAAAAACAACGAAACAGGAACCCAATTCTCTTACTTTGCAGCCAGAGCCAAGATGACTATCAATGACAAGATAGACATGGCACTCAGTGCCGATCTAAGATTTTTCTGCTATGAAATCAGAAAGTATATATTTCATGTACTTGGCTGCTCTCTAAATACCTGGGATGAACACCGCAGAGCAAATGAGGAGGCCAGCCTTCAAGGATGAGAAATGAGCTTACGAACAACCGATGATGTAAGAGAAGCATGCAGTTTACAGTATGCTAAATTTTTACAATTCACTTGCAGAGTCCCTTTTGTTATCCTGGGATGACAAGTCCCAGGATCTCCATTGCTCCAAAGTCTGTGCCTTTCTCTATTTGGCTTCATGACCTACCATAAGAAAAACTCATCACAATCTCTCCAACTTCCATTTAAGATATACTTAATATTTTAATGCTTTTCTATGCATGGAGGCATGGAGAACTTGTGAGTAAAGCTTGAATCTGTAACACCTGGGTCCTTTTTTGTTTTCCAGAATTATAAAACAGAGTATTTGCCAAAAAGTGCAGCCAGCCCACTATTCAGCTTCTTGTTGTCCACAATCCTGACTTCTGAAAGAGAAGCCCTGCTTCTGTGCACAAGAGGTAAATGTAACGGACGTACTCTAGTCCAGACTTTGTGCCACACAACAAGTTACTTCACAGGATACTCAAAAAAGAAAGAGGCATACTTTTTATATGGTCCCAGCAATTGCTAGTATTTAAGACAGAAATCTTTTCAGATCGGTTTGCCTTACACTGCACAGCAACTCTTAATGACAGATGCTTGAGTCCGAACGCAGCTGTAAACAGTGGTTGCTATACCAGCTTTAATAGGGGTGGGAAACGAGTTGGAAATCATGGGTTTGTACGAAAAAGACGTGACTGAGTGTATTAATTAGAAGCAGAAAGCGAGAAACACTTCAGAGCGGACAGAATGGCCTTGTTTATGTAGACAACTTAACTTCCTTTCAAATTCCTCAAGGTATCTTTAACCCCGAGGTTATCCTGCTTCTCCGCAGAGATCCCATTGTTTCTCATGCGCGTGCAAAACACAGTTCATGCCAGAGAAGTGTCTGCTGTGTGGAGAAGCTCTAAGAATGAGAACCTGTCTGCTGTATGCGAACACGGCAAGCAAGCCTACGAGCAGCATGGCAAGTCCATTCAGATAGAGCGTGTCCTGGCATCTCGTCTATGCCTTCTGGTACAAAAAGCCTTCAAGAAAAGGAACACTTCTGAGTGCTGTCCACACCCACAAACAGATGTAGAAGTGGGAAGCTAATACAGCAATTGGCCATGATAAACTCTCAAGAGAGATTTTGTAACCCACAATTGGCCAGGATAACCCCAGCCACGTAGTTTGTCTCCCATGAAAACTTTTTGACCTCAGATTTCTTTCTTGGAGCACGCAGCTGTTTTTTTTTTTTCCCCATGTCCCTCCCTTGGGCATTCAGTAGAATAGCTCTTTTTGCTAGTGTTTCAGCCATTCCAAGTATAATATGAGGGTGTCAAAACTGTAATGTTATTTCAGGTTTACAAACTCAAATTAATGGCATGGTTGATGGCATGTGATTAAAATAAAGATATTGTAAAAACTTCAAAGAAATATTTCCAGATACTAAAACCCTCTTAGAAAGGGAGACCTCACAATTTGTCAGAGATTTTCAGAGAAGGTTCCTTTATAGAAGAGTCTCCATTTTACATTTAGAATAGTCACATTTTGAACAGTCTCAGATTTGTTGGAGTTTCACCCAAGGCAACTGCAGGTATATATCAAAGCAAAAGCCCTGATTCCCTGAACAAGTATCACATAGCAGCAAAGTATTGTTGCATTTGTTATCTTTAGTCTTATAAAAAGACGACACTCAACTTGTTAGTTCAGCACCTCGTGTTCTAATAATAACAGTACTTCAACACTTTCCTGATTTTATGATGCCCTCAAAATCACGAAACTGACACAAAACATTTAGCAAAGAGTTCTTGGACAATAGCTGAATCCTAAGAAGATTCCCAAAAGAGTCCTTCTGACCCTTAATTGTATTATTATCTGAAGGAATCATACTTAGTCAATCAAGCTGATGAGTTTTACAGTATGTCATTTTCTTACTCCAACCTCTACATTCATGCATGAATCACACATTAAGAATAGTGCAAATACCAGTTTAAAGGTGCTCTGTAGGGGCTATTCTTCATGACAAAAACCACTAGTATAAAATCAGGATCATAGAGTTGGAAATTTTCTTTCTGAAAACTGTATTATTTTGCATAGTCCCAAAGCCCATAGTTCATCTCCAGGTGGCAAGTATTCAAGGACAAAACTACAAGGGGTAAGCAAGGGAAGAAGTAGGTCCACATTGCTGTCTAACAGTATTTTGACATCAGAAAGCTACTGTTTTTGACAGCTACTAAGGGATGCTTATTCCAAGTTGTGTGTATGATTCGCATGCACAGGAGTTCACAGTATCAACAGTGGCATTGGATTTTAGAAGCTATAAGTAAATCACTCTGATGGAAAACAAAATAACATGATCTCTGCCAGCCAGTTCTGGGAAAATAAACCACATGTGTATAACTTGTGAAACAAGGAGGCAGAGTTTCCGTTCAATCAGCTTGTCTGAAACATCTATAATTTTTGTTCGGTACTCAACAAGTACGTTAGTGTGTACAGAGGCTGCAGACAAACCAAGTGGCCGCTGGGCAGTCAGGGTCATCCTGCTGGAACTCCGTTTCACGTGAACAGCTAGCCAAAAACACCATGCATAAATGCTTTATAGTATTCTTGGAAACTGAGAGTAAGACAGACCTAAAACCCCATAAACTGTCCCACAAGGAGGAATTTTAATCATATTAGTATGTTCAGTAGCCTAGCCATGCTTTGAATCTGCTTTGGGCCTGCTGGATTATGAATATGAATTACAAAAGCGACAGCAGCTACATGTGCAACTTGCTGGTCTGCACTCAGGATTGTTACCATATGATCTATAGCTGCCCAGAACAAGAAAAAAAATCCTCATAATGTTGCCAGTGGAACACTCTGGCACATCTCTCTTCATTCCTCCCTCCCAATGCATTTGAAAAGAGGTTTATCGCTGTAGCTACTACTCAATGCAGTGACGCTGAAGGGTTTTCTAGACAACAAAGAACTGAGGTAGAAAGCTTTGCCCTTTCCAAAACGCAGAATCTCAACCGATGTTGGGAATATTGCTAAATTAAAACTTGAAAACCTGCTAAATTCCCACCTTTGCACTGAGTAGCCTTTATCTAATGTGCAAATCCTAAGGAAACAATAACAACTCAAGGAAAAAAGAGAGAAATACAGCATTGTGTGATACTGTCCACAGTATTATACGACATGGCTTACTATAATATAACAGATCATTTGGGATCTTATCTAGAGTATTTTCTTTAACTGTACATCTTTCTAAACTGTTCTTATTGCAGACTCTTTTGCTTTCAATGCTCATTTATCAGGAGGTCTTTTGTTATCTGAAGGCTTAAGTAAAGAGGAGGGAAAACAGGCAGCCCCAGATATTGTACGTCACTGGGCAATGTCTTACTGCCACCTCGTGTTGAGCAAAAAATATGGAATAACTCGTATTTCACAGATATTTAAACCAGAAAAAAAGCTGTTCAGAAAATAAACAGGGAGGAAAACTTTCAGGAAGGTATGTGTGAATAGGTGAATACATATATAACGTTATAAAAATGGTTTAAGACTTCATAAAAAGAGGAAAATTATTTATTTTTGTTTCAAATTTGTCTTCACAAGCAAGTGGCAAATGTCCACTAATGGTTAACAGCCTTTTGGCTGTTAAAAGCTGAAAAAAGGGCAATTTTTTTCCTGGGGAAAATTAATGCACATTTATGATTGTATTCCCCGTGTAGATTTATTTTTTTTTTCCCGAGTTACATACATCATGAATAATGGGATTTCTTGAGAAGCTAGAGAGATTTTTCTCCTACTCTTGGGCTATTTTTCAAACATTGCAAACAACACTTTTCACACATCGGTACATCCAAGTAATGAAAAATTCCTCCAGTGCCATAGCTTCCCACAGTTCAGAATAAATCCGCATGCTGCAGACAACTTTCCCACCCACCAGATAAATCATATACAATGACAGGGTTGGTCCTTGCACTTTAACAACTTACAAAATCATCGCTTAAAGAAAATCTGTCCTCCGGTAGCTCCACAGAGATTAGTTTTCCTTGTGAAGCAATTACTGCACAGCAACACATACACACACACAAACACGCGCAAACACGCATAGACAAAGGCAAGAGATAGCAAACTCTTCTGCAGCAAACACTTGACCTTGCAGAACGACAATAAAAGAACATCGTCAATCAAGTATGTATTAAAGATGCTGCCATTCCTACGGGTTTGCTCCCTATCCATCATTACTCGATAATGCTGCTCCTACCGCGATGGCTCACTGACAACCATCCTTTAAGCTTTACATCAGTTGTTTTCAACTTGGAGTTTGCAGACCTCTCAAAGTCCTGTGGACTATCTCTAAGGTATCTGCAAAACCAGGTTTGTAAAATGAGCACATTTTTAAAAGAACACATATATTTTGTAATTAACTAGATACATCAAGTTTTCAAAAGCCTTTACTTCTCCACTGGCCAAAATTTAAGGATCCACAAACCAAAAGAGGTAGGAAAGCACTGAATTAAAGCTCAGACTTGATCTCAAAACTCACAACTGCAACATTTTCTTTAGGACATCACATACCTTTATCTTCAAACCTGTTGAAACGAGGAAAATGTTACTATCAGCTTAACTGCTTAGTACGATGCCAAGCACCAGTTAGAAACTGCTTGATGTATTTCAAGGTTGTTGTCCTACCATGGCCATGGATTTCTTTAGTACAATAAATAACATCATTATTAGACAAGTCTTCAGTAAATCAAAAAGTATCTCAGGGTGGTAATATTGATTAGTGAGAAGTGGTTCCACTAATTCCATCATCAATCTTTGAGGTCTCTTCCAACCATAATGATTCTATGATTCTATGATCATCAAACGTTAAAATCGAGCGTTACGAAATGGTAATGGACTAAAGCTACACAAGTTTCACCTTCCAGAAAGTCAGAGCCTGTGTTGCCATTAGTCCCAGCACAAAAGAACAGAAGTTCTATGGCTTCATGCAGTATGATAAACGGCTGAACTAGTTACTTAATTTTGTGTGGATGATAAAGACTCTTTTCAGACATTTATGACCGTTGCTAACCCCGAGACATAAAAATGAGCTTGTTTAATGTACTTGATGGAGGCATAATACTGTCTCTCGAGGGTTCACTGACTTCAGTCACTGCAGTCTGTCCTCAAGGCATTGTTTGGAGGACTGGTGAAAGTGCTTCTACAGCAATAAAAAAAATTAAAATAAAACAATAATTAAATATGTATAATATGAATTCCACTTAGGTTTTGATGCCTGTAGCTAGAATAAGTCTTCCCACTCCCATATTAAATCCTTGCTCATAATAAGAAACTTTTATCTGCTACTATTGTTTCTAACTAGGAAAATCTGTGCTTTAGGCAGTTGTGGGAACATATTAACAAGGTCTAGACGTAGTGAGTTGCAGAAGATGTTATGGCACAACTTGAGAGGTCCAAAACAGGGGATTGCTTCATATCCTATCAAACAACCCAAGTTGCACTGCTTGTGACTTCCCAAATCCTCCTTCCTGTTAAGAACACTTCTAAGAGAGGAATTTTCAAAGCCTAGGACTCATAGTCTTGAGTGATCCCTTATAGTACCCATGTTGGGCTCCCACTAGGTTCCACAGGAATGCTCCTACTGCCACAAACCCTCCTTTCTTCCCACCCATCTCTGTTTCCTCAGGAGCCCTTCAAGCTTTGGCGAGAGTCATATCACCTTGTCTCAGTTCTGCTGCTCAAGGAGAGGTTAGAAGGCAGATCTCCTCTTACTACTGCTGTATTTGTTACTGGCCTGGCCTTCTTTTATTTAATTTAACTTCATGTCCTCATCTTTCTTCTCTGCTTTTTACCTTCCCCTTTTGTTACAAAAAGAAGCAGCAAGACATATCCCTTTTTCAGTCCCAAAAGTGCTGAAGGTCACTTCAGTCACAGAACCCTCCTGGCTATAAGAAAGACGACAGTAACGGGGAGTTTCTCAGACTTTGTTACCCAAGAGAGCTTCCATTCTGTCACTCTTTAAGTCTCAGTCGATTGTAGGGCTCCTAAATATGTAATATAGTAACATGTTTCTATGAGTCTCTCCCAGTCCTCATAACCTACTCTATATATACGTTCACCGAAGTGCCTCATGGTCTCCTTCTAGATCCTGCAAAAAACACACTTGTGGTTAGCGTGCCGGTCTGTAAACACAAAGATCTGGGAGGCCAAATACCAGAAAGTAATTAGAGATTTGTGCATTTAAATCTCTTTAAGAGTCAAGGAGAAGTAATTGAGACCATCCCTTCTGTTGCAGCATTGTCAAACTACCAGTGCTCATCCATGATTTCCTCTGGCAGGGTGTGGATGTAAGTAAAACCTACTGAAAAATGGTTGCTTAAGACTGGAGATGTCCCTTTCTTCCACATTGCGGGGAGAAAACTCGCCCATATCCACATGTCAAATGCCCATCAATATCAAGGCTGCAGAGTATGGACTGGGATTATAAATCCTCAGGAAATCTAACTGCTGGCATCTGATCCCAGCAAACCCTTGACGGTGTCACAGCCTTGAAGGTGTTCAGTTAAAGCCCCTGCACGAGAATGAGAAAGACCTTTGGTGGTCTTTGAATCAGACTTGTTTGATGGCAGCTATTGGTGACTTTTAGCAGACTAGTATTTTCTCCTACTTCTGTCTGTAAAACCAGGAGGTTAGAAGTCATTCATTTCATTCTGAGAGTGAGGTTCAGCTGCTTTTTCTTACACGAGTTTGAAGGATTTCTTTGTTAAATTCTTAGTTCCTTGCTCAGGGTTTGTGGCTGAAATAGCTCCATATTGTTTTAACTTGTCCCTGATAAAGAAAACACAAAAGCAAATGTATGCTCACACGGCAGCCCGTTGTGCTGTGTAGATTTACCCACCCCATCACGGACAATGGCTGCTCAGCTGCCAGTGTTTAACAATAAACAAACATCAACAAATAAAAATGTTTGACAGTAAATTTAATTACTGGGTTTTGTCTTACATAACACCAAGGAAGAACTTGCTCAGGAAGGACAGCCAGTATTTCAAGCAGAGGAGCTACGCAAGTAAATCACTGATGGAAAGAGAACCCTGCATCTGGGACAGAGGATAAAAGGGAGCTGAGGAGCCAGCAGGATGCAAACTGACAGCTGTTTAAACCACATTTCTAACTGCTGCGGCCAATGGTTTGATAT
>NW_009600058.1:0-26813 GCF_000690535.1 Cariama cristata
GCCCGTCCCCTGCCCCGCCTGCCCTCTGCTCTGCCGGGCCCTGCCCTGCCCTGCCCGCCTCTGCTTCCCTGCTCCTGCCTGCCCCCTGCCCTGCCTGCCGGTCTCTGCCCAGCCTGCAGCTTTCCTGAAGTGAATATAAACTTGAATATTATGATTCTTCCCAAGTCTCTTTATTGTCCGTCAACTTCAGATTGAGAAACTATTTCCACTCATTCTTGTTTTCTTGTTTCAGGATGCTTGTGCCAAAATTGTGTGTCCGGTGTGCTTTGCACAAACGGTGTGATCTATTTAAGATAAAAAATGCGCTGAAGAACTATCACCACCTTTAATTGTAAAATTCAGCCATATTTGCTGAGGATGCTGGTATTTAAAACCTCACAAAAGTACATATTGCTATTAATCACAGTCTTAAAAATAATAAGCAACGCCAAAAATATGCCAGTTTTTAGTCCAGTGCGAATTGAAAGAATGAACTTTCATAGCTCTCAAGATAATTCATAATAGGATCTTAGTGATAATTTTAATATGGCATGTGTAAATCACCAATAGCAAAACTGTTAGCACTTTTAGGGCTTAAGCTAAGAAAACCTTTAAAGTTAGAATACTAACTTCTCCATTGCCCACCATGGTGTATGGTGCTATTGTATGGTACATTCCCTCCTGCACCATCCCTAGTTGTTTTAATTAAGGACTTCCAAACACAGAAGGAGCCAAAATTTGTTGAAGCTGTAAATAAAAAAACAACAGAGGGCAAATGAAGGGGAAAAAGTTATGCCACTCTATGAACCGTCATCTGCTTATTTAAGTAGCAGAACAAGGTGTTGCTTCTAATGCAGACCTTTCTTCACAGTGCTTTTCTCTATCTTTTCTCAGCATTCAATAACAGTATTTTTGCCAGTTCTACTTTAGCAGTCACCTTTATGCTTACTGTCCTGTGGGGGTGAATGAGGATATTTCTGCCTTTTTTTTTTTTAATAGCTAATGCACCTGACCTACCCCTGATCTGGGAATACTGGACACATAAAGATGGTCTTAAAAGACTACTATAATTTCTTTACAATGTTCACCATTCCTTCTGAAGCTGTGTGTGTGAAAATGCCATGCACCAAGCAACAGGCAAGCTGCAGATGAACATTTTCAGGCTCTGCGCAGACTCAGATAGTAATTGTTTCTTTAGCTTAACCCTATTGTTGCTTTTAAACTCATCTTTTTCGATCGCAGAGATCCAAATCTCTGTCCCTAAGGTTAAATTCTGGTTCAGTGTTAATGACAAACTTCCCACCAGCTCAATGAAAGCGAAGGTGCCATTCCTTACTTTTGCTAGGAGAGCCTAGTTTTGTGGTGCAAAGTCGCTGCCTCCAGAAGAAGGTAGCAGAGCCAAAAGCCTTCACTGTCTTGTGCATTACTATATTTCTGAATGCTTTGGATTTTGGTGAGGAGAATGATACTGGTAATATACAAAAAGCATCTTCTTTTGTTAGGTCATGCCAACCATTTAGAACAAAAAGCACCATCTGACAAAGAATATGGCATTTATGCAATATATAGTAGCTATAATCTGTAAGTATTTTAATTATTCTTTTTCAGCAGGGGGAAAATGCTACCTGCAATTTGCCAGTGCTACAGATACTCCTATACCTACCAGAGCAAGAAGTGAGGATGGACATCTTCCTTCAACATCATCTCAGAAAAAATCCCTCATTCAACATTGGAGGTTCAAATAGTGAGTTTGCCCACTAGTCAGAGACAGTCAAGCAGCTTTTCCAAACAAACATCACTCTTACCAGGCAGATGTAAAACACAGCAACAACATCTTTCTGCCCTGGAATGCAGTAAGCCAGACCCACGTTTGGTAGTGTGTATTTCTGGGCATGGAAGCCAGGTAGCATTCATACAACACCTAGATCAAGCTATAGAGAATAAGAAGAAACCTTTCATGGCACAGAGATGTGCTACCAGACTGATTAGGTACCCTCTGTGTGATCATTTTCAGCTGCTTTGGTTCTAAAGTAGCAATATACGTAACAACACTTTCCGAAACATGCCGCTTACAGACATATAGGCATTGCAGATTAAGATGCTGCTTGGCTTTATTTTTGAATTGGTGGGAAATGCATTCTTTATCATGAACTGCTAATGGAAAATAGGAAATGAGGAAGGACAAAGGGAATGTTCCATAGAGACTTTCAAAGTAATTTATACTTTCACTGCAACATTTCAGTAGAAAGCCACATCCTAGACCTTATTGACAGAAACCTAAGTGGTGAAGCCAACATTTTTGTTTAACAAAGTTCTGTCTGTAGAATGACTGGGATTTGTTTATCCCAGTCCCTCGCAAAGCGATTTCAATAAGACTTCAGCACATGCTTACGGCTAAGTATGTGCTTATGTGCATTGCACAGAAAGGGTAAACTGAAGCACACACTTGTATGCTTTTCCGAACCAAGGCCTTAGACCACAGAAAATCTGCAACCCGAGTTGTCTGGTTGATAGTTAATTCAAGGTAACTGAAGGGGCAGGTTCCACAGCCGTGACTGTTACAATGGCAGAGTTCAAGCAGTTGGTTTAAGCAGCTGTCATGTACAGGCAGTTGCTCACACTCACTTCCCATGCTTTTAGGTGTGCCTACAGGTGGGGCCAAGTAGTGACCTGGGCTGTGTGTAAAAATTAGCTCATTTTTTTTACCTGTCAGCTGATGTTTAACTTGAGTCAGTTTCCCAGGCCATTGGAGCAGTTATATGGAAATGGTTGGAAGGCTGTCAGAGGTGTAAGTCTCCTCAGGTGGATGTTACTGCTGACAGATCCGCAGAGGATCACAGTCCGAAACTCCTGCACGTGCTAATTTAGACGGCGTCTGTCTGCACATGCGGCGTAGTGCGCGTACAGTGCACACACTCCTGACAGACCTCCAGGTTGTGCGTGTGCCTTTGCTACCTAACATCAACCCACAATGGGAAAGAAAGCCACCTCATACAGCCAAACACAGCAAGCCTTCAGTGAAAGAAGCCACCACAAAAGAGATCTGCACAGACTTCAGGACGGAAATATATTTACACTCCATTAACAGGCAGGTCAGCTATGATTCACCCACTATCGAATACAATTGGCTGGTTTTGGATTCAGCATAGATTTTAAACACTATGAAAATTAAGCATGAGGATTTCTCACCTTTTAAAATTATGGAACAGATATCATAAAGCAGATAATAAAGGAGGCAAAGGAGCTTTCTTCATCAAGTTGAGAAAAAGTACTCTACTTTATCTGCATTTGAAAGGAAGTTTGCTTAGAAGGATTGATGTGGACTTCAGAGGTTCAGGAACACAGAGACCCAATTATGCCTCTAGATAAAAAGGGTTAGTGAACTTTGTAGTATGTTACTGTATGAAAGTGTTAGGTCAGCTGGAAGGGAAATATGGGGAATATATTACAAAGTGAAGTGGTTACATGTAATTATCAAGCATAGTCAGCCAGAAGCCAAAAATAAAGAGTGGAAGTCTGTTCTCTAAACGCATCTTAATAATAGTAATTTCAATTTGAATGGAGAGAGAAAGCTAAACAAAAATAAATCTCTTAGGCATTGAAAGGGGGTGAAGAGAAAGTACATGACCAGAACAAGGAGCTCTGAATTGCGCTAGGCCCCAGCGCTTTAGACATAAAGGAGAGGATCATTTGATGCCAGGCTGGAAAGAGTTAAAGGATAGCTTACAAACCCCTTTTCCCAATCAGAAACTATTCTGAGAGTGCAATTGAAAAACAAACTGTTTCAAAGGTGAGAGTGAAGCGCTAACAAAATAGTAAAAATATGTTCATTATTCAGCTATTAATTGACAATGTTAGGAGGAAAAAATGCAAAGGGTTGTCAAAATAAATATGATTAACACGTTGTTTTATTAAATTCAGTAAATAGGGACCCCATATCTCATGCAGATAGAAATTACTGTGTATCTTGAGGTGTCTTAAAGGAGTGGCTGAGTTGCATTGTCACCATACTGCAACTTGAGAAGCAGAAACAGACCACAGCTCCACGGTGAAGCTCAATTAGTCTGAGTGAAATTAACTGATTTTCTCCACCAAGAGGGATGTTGTGCCCCAATCAGCTCATGGCTCATCCTCTCACCTGATGCTTTGCTGCTCCTCTGCGTCAAGCACGGAATCGCATGCTGTTCATTAAGCACGTTGGCCAAATCTGCTCTGCAGGACTGGAAGGGAAATGTAGGTCCCTGAAGGCTGGTCCATCTCTCTCTCTTAGGGAACTGCAGCCTCATCGCTAACCTACACACAGCCCTCAGCCCTGCTGGCTGGAAAACAGCTGCTTAGGTGTTGGAAAGGAGGGATGCAACAGTGCCTCTTCTCTTCCTGCTTCCTTCTCAAGACCTTCACTGGGTTGGAGGAAAGATGAAGGAACAATCTGTCCTGGAAACCCTGGTGGATCCTAGTCCTGTGCACACAGGTGTCCATCTGAGAAGCAGCTGGAAAGTCAGAGCCCCCCAGGAGGGATCCATGATGTGTACAACCTTCAGTTTTTCTGATGTCTTCCAGGAAATATCAGGACAGCTTTGCTGTGGAACAACTGAAGAAAAGCTAAAATGGGTAGAAATACATCGAATTCAGCTTATCCATTAAATTACCATGAATTTTTTCAGGATCTCTTTGGGGGAAAAAAGCTATCCTGATTTTTTAGCAGTTGTAATTAAAGATTTCCACAAAGAGGGGAGGAATTTTCTGAGAGAAAACACTTGTTTTGTCCTGGTTTTCCAACTGGCTCTAAAAAAATGTTAGCAAAGCTGTCGGGGTTGAAGACGTAAAGTAGGCAACACTCTAACTTGTTACAAAACATTGCCTTTGCCGTGTACAATGGGCCTTTTTTTGTAAAAACAGATAAATACATGGTGAACATCTCCCTGCAGTTGCTAAGGCAGGAACAGACCCACAGCGTGCGTCATGGAAGTGAAGCCCCAGCACAAGGGAAACCGCATTGTTTTGATACCGACTTAAGTGGGGTGGGATTTTTCCTTGGTGTGCTGGAGCTCAGGTCAGGCGTTTGTGGCACCACAGAACTGCCGTGTGTGTGACATTCAGACCTGACTTCTGAGAAGCGCTAGCATGTGTCCTTGTATGGCAGTAAGCCACGGGTGATCCTGCTGTGTTATTTGCTATATGGACATGCACAGCAAATGACTGTCCCTCCCTCAAGCTGTTTAAAGCTCAGATCCTGCAAAGATTTACATAGACATTTTGCTCCACACACTGCAAAATGCCCCAGGAAAATTAAAGGAGCAGCATACTGAAAATGTTTCATACGATTTTGGATTAGCCTTGAGCTCTCTCAAGAGTGCACACAGCTGGATATGAGCCTGTCAGTGATTATCCTTTACTCGACTGTAGAGATTCTTCTTTTTTGTCAGTCCATCAGTGCAGCAGAGCTGAAATTAAGTTTCTATTCTAGCTCTATTTTCATTCATAACTTTCTTTTAGTCAGCACTTGCTTTGCTTTCAGTCAACTGGGAATTTTCTTTCTCCCCACTAAATATTGAGGAAAATTATTTCAGTTTCTCATCAGGATTAAAAAAAAAAAAAAGCCAATAAACATGCTTTCTAGTTGTTCCAAGAAATGGCACAACTCTAGCTTGACAATTTTTAATACTGAATTTATTTGCTAAAACAGCATTTTCGGGTGGGGGGGGAGGGCTAATAACTGCCCTTTAGTCATGGCTATCGCACCTAGCTTTGTAGAACAGGTAATCTTGAGGAGCTGGAAGAATGTCCAGCCCTTATCGGGTAGGGTGATCATTTCTGCTGGAAATGCTGTGCAACTTTCTTAGCCAGTCTGGATCTGATTTGCATTCTCTCCACTGAGAGATCTGTTCAGGACTTCAGTGATCACAGGACTACTCCCTAAATCCTGTCTTAAAGATGTGCTACAAACAGAGGTCCAGTTAGCTGCTCTGTGCCCACCATGATGACATAAAACACATTTTTTCATCATTGTGGTGTCTTTCAAGTAAGTGAGTTGCCAGGGCCGTGAAAGCAGCAGGAGCATGTTCAAGCTCCAGGCCAGGAGGGTTCTTGGATGCATGCTTAGCTTGAAGCGGATAGACAGTACCACAGCTGAACCAGATCTCCACTTCGAGGCTGAGATCTAGTCAAACACTCTGTTGTGCAGAAGATAAAGCCAAACCAGAACAATCAAAGGAAGCTGAACCCTCCATTGCTCTGTGTGGTTAATACTGAATACATACAAAACCATTTAGGAGGGAAGTTCCTGGCGACACAGTTGTTCCCCGAGGATATCTCCCCATTATGTGAAGGTGAAGGGCCTGGTACTGAGCCATCTGTACCATGTCATTAGCAAGCCAGGACCTGGTACCAAACCACTAGCAAGCCAGCACATTCTTCCCTGGACCCCAGACCCAGGCACTAAAGATACGCCACCCTGAATCTTTACCTTGCGGTGCTGGACAGGACTCCTACCTAGTTGCTGTGACTATCTGCAACTATTTTAAACCAAAGCCTCATTTTTTAAACCTCAGAGACATTTGCTAAGATGAGCTATGAGCTGTCATACTTCATGGTGAGATTCTGGATGGAAAAGCTTAATTGTAACATATGAAGAAAAAGGACTTGTGGACCTCATCTAGCCTCTCTTCAGCCAGACAGGGACACTTAGCCCATAGCTGGAAAATGCAGGAAGGTCCAAAGCAAGACTTCCACAAATCTCCCAGGCCTCTTCCTCTCCACAGCTGAGAAGTAGTTGAGCTAGCTGTTACTCCCTTATTCTCCTCAGGCCACAGGGTTGGCTTTTATCAGTGACAGAAGCCCACCCACAGGCTTATCTCATTTGCTTTCTTTAAAGTGCACACAAAGGGTCAGAACTACTTTCCTGACTCAGACGGCACAGGATTACAGCCCAAGTGTGTATCGGTGCACAGACAAGATCTACACAAGACACTGAGGGGGATTTTTAAAAGCACTCAACATTAACTGCAGTCTTCTTTCTTTGCAGACAAAGGGATTTGGGATATATTGTTCTTTGCCCCTACTCCTCTTCTGATCCATAAAGACACTCTGACCAGAAGGTGGCATTACGACTTCTGTGGCTGCATCCTACTTTTCCTAGGTCTCTTCCCCCTCATCCATCTTCATGAGATTCGGGCCACTTTAGTGGGCTTCAGGCCTCACTAGGTGCCCCAGTATCTGTTAGACATTATGAACCATCTTCCCCTGAGTCCTCCTGCTCGATAGCTGCCAGCATCACAGGCCAATAGTAGGGCAATGTATAGACTCCACAACAAGCATGCAGACTGGTACCAAGCGTTCAGTGCCACAGTGAGCCAGCTCTCACAGTTCTGCACAGAAGGCAGGAGGGCCATATGCCCAAATAAAACCAGTTGAGTTCAGCACTAGAAGCAATCTTGCCCAATTCTACTAGAAGGAATAAGGGAGGTACTAGGTTTTTCTGGACTTCCTGGTCCTATATGACTGATTTATAAACACCAGACAGTTCAGTATAGAGCATTAAGAAAAGTTACAGATAACATTTTAAACCCAGCTAGAGAATGTTTCTTTCCTCTGCTCTTTTCTTGATTGTGGCGCTCTTCATTGTCAAGCAATACAACAACAAAGCAAGAATGATCAGTATCTAGATGTGTCAGAGGGTCTCTGGACAGGAACAGCGATGAGGTGGAGTGACATTCATGCAATTGAAGTGGATAGAAAATGTTTTAATACCAACAATACAGAGACTGTATTCTAAAGATAGCAAGATTTGGGGGAGCAATGGCATAAAAGACAACAGCATTTCCTAACTGTCTAAAAATTTAATAAAATATTTTCAGCTGAGTACCAAGTCTTGTAGGATATATCCTGGTCATTCACAAGTCAGAAGATCAGGTAGATGGGGAAGTAAGAGCAGGAAGAAATTGCATTGTTTCTCTAAATATGTGACTGTGAATATCTCATTAAAACTGAACAACACTTTCATTACCCACGCTGCAAATTTGGGCCTCTAAAAGCCATATAAAGGCTGGAGTAGTCCCTACTCCAACCTGTATATGGCTTTTGCCTGAATGAGAATAGAGGCGAATGCACCCTAGAAGAATTTCAGTTCCTCATGAGGAAAGGGGAAAGAGCCCAATATACCCATCCTGCATTTTCAGACTAGAGTTGCAGGAGTTTTTCTGCAGATCACAAAACCTGTGGTGCCAGAACATGGCTTTCTTCACCACCTTTTTTACCCGCTGACTGCTGTGCACACTGGCTCAGCAGCCTTGCTACATCTGCTGCACCTCCAATCTTTGCATTGCCTTGTTATCTTTCGCATCTCCCACATGATTGCTTTCCTCAGCCTGTCTGGCAAGGGAGAAGTTTTCTGACTCTTTGCACTGAGCACACCCCCAAGATGCTCTGATAATAAGGACTTCTTTCTCCCAGCCTCTTGCTCCTTCATCCTGCCTGGCAACACTGCCAGAATGCCAACTCAGGCCTGGCAGGTCTTATGAATTTGGGCTCAGTGCCCTGCGCACACAGTAAAATCACTTCTAGTCCCAGGCTGGCTGCGTGGGGCCCCTTGAAGTAACTATTCACTGGTAGGGTTTAGCTGCAGACTGACTAAACCACGGTGGATACTAGATACATACATCAGTTATGTACGGAAAGGGTTTTCCTCACCATACGTTTACATCAAGTCAACCTTTCCATCTAAGATAACCACTTTTAAAAAAACGTCGTCACTTAAAGGAGAGACATCTGATGGGGGTGGCAGAGGGTGAGGCCAGTGCCTTGGGAGGGGAGCTGGGAAGTTGCCAACTGCTCTGCTTTTGATGGTGAATCCTCAGTGTGTCAGAATAGCAAAAGGTGACTACCCCTCCATGTCCCCTCTGACAAATGCCATCTGCAAGCTGGTGATGTTAGAAACACAAGGGCTAACTCAGCGGTAACAATTCCAGGGCTGTGCTAAAAATCTTCCTGCAAGAAAACTCCCTCCGCTCACTCATCAGGAGCAGCCAACGTGCCTGCAGTGGAGACCACGAGGACGCCCCGTTTTGCCAGGACATGTTCTTCCGGTGCTGGCACAGGACAAGCTCCCGGCTGGTTCTAAAAATGGCCTGCAGGCTGTAACCCTAAACTCAGGGAGGAGATTGCAATTCCTCACAAAGTGTGCCCCTGGGCCCCCATAAATTACAGAGAGACCCTCCGTAAAGGCTGGAGGCTGGCTATTGGTTTTTCCTGCAGAACGTGGGCAAGTGTTGATTCATAACCCTTGCTTAGAAGTGCTCTCTTGGTGCATTTGTGTGAGAAAGCAGCAGTGCGCGGGGCCCCGCAGATATTAAAAGCTCCGCAGGACCTCTCCCAAGCAAACAGGTGTGTTAATCCTTGGCCAAACCCCAGCAGAGGAAACAGGATAATTTACACCCCGCTTCCTGGGATTCTCCCCATCACTCCTGGGGACACAGTTATACCTTGTCACTTCCTGCCTGGGGGTCAAGTCCTCCTGGCTTTAATGCACCCTTCTCGCTCACCAGCACCTAGCCAAAGGTCAGTTTCTCACCAGACTTCAGCAGATTTCCATGGGCCTGGTCTCTCTGAGCCCCTTCAAGAAAATTTGCAATGTGGGGATGGAGACTTAGTATGGGTTTGCCCCTTGTCTGCTAATAGTAAGACAGTGCCTGCACACCCCAGAGCAGGCTCTGGTCTCCAGAAGCATTTTCACAGTAACTTTGCCCACCCGCCTGTCTTTACACACCTATTCTGGCTTCTGAAGGCAGACCTTGCTGCAGATAGTGAAAAGCTGAGGCAATGAGTATTTACAAACTGCCTGCTGTGTTACAACAGTCTAACCAGCTTTTGGGACTGGTCACCTTGCTGTAACCAAAAGAACACAACCTGTGAAAGAAATCAGATCATATTTTTACAGTTTGTGTTTTCAGAAAAGTTGAGGGATGCAGCTCAACATACTGATGGTCAGGTTTGCTTGAAAGCTACAGGAGTTTATGGTCCTTGATACACAGTGAGATGAATATGCTATTAAATGTAGCATTGCACTGAGATAGCAAATTTCAAAGGCTGGTAGGTCTACAAAGCTCAATAGAGTAGCATATGCAGGGACCAGGTTGTGTGGTGTGTCCACATGTCACTGTGCTGAAGCAACTATGCTACTTCTGGACCTATCTCTGTGATCCATGCTCTGCCTTGGTGGCCAGGGTCATGGAGCCATGCTGAGTGAAGATGAAAAGTGTCTCAAGGTCAAGCGTTGCAATCAGGCACGTTGGTACATGTGGCAGCCACCACTGTCCCCAACATTATTATTCAGTGTTGGCAGAAGCAGAACCACGAGTTTAGGACTAAGACTTTCTTACGGTAGATGCCTTACAGATCTAACAGAGAAGCTGTCCTCAAAACTGGGGAGTCTGACAGAAAAGATAGGAATGTTTCCTTGGAGCTTTAGGATTGGATCCAAGACCTATCTCTGTTTATATGATAACTTACAGTTTCTACAGTAAACTTACTAAACTATTAGTAAGAGAGAGAATGTTCCAGTTATAGCTGATAGTAAGAAATTTGTAGAAAGTCTCTGTGCTAGTTTCCTCTTAGGTTCCAGCAAACAAGCCGTGTTTACTCAGCTAACTAGCTTGAAAGCCTATGCAGCTAAACATTAGCCTTTTGCCCTCGCTGCGTTACCAGATATGATAGAAGAGATCAACTCTCCCTGCAAATATTGCACTTGAAATCAACATTGCTGAATTACTGCCTAATCCAAATCTATATTGAGGTCTTTCTCACAGACTAGCTTCAGCTTACATTAAGATGTGCTCTTAAACTGATTACACAAAGTCATGAGGGCAACTCAGTCTTAGAAAGCTGGTTTTGCTTGGTTTAAATAAAACAAGAGTAAATCCAGGAAAGTAAATCCATTTAGTCTGACTTGAACATGCTTCTGTTCCTTCATACAGAAATTCCAAATGCTACATTCAGTATTCTAACTGTGTTATGCCTAGTTTGCCAAGTGAATTAGTTCCTGCCTCTGAAGGTACATCACTCCTCCTCCCTGCAGGAAGATAGGCCAGTGCTGTCGGAAATCTAATGGCAATTGCCCTTTCTCAGCTGTTTATGGCACAATGTGCACTGGACTAGTGGAAGGCAGGTGGGTCCCTGCATGTCTCCAGTTTTCCTTAGTCTTTTCCCAAAGGAACTTAAGAAAACTGCTGCTTTCAAAGTCCTTGAGGACAGAAGGCTGCTCCTTTCTGCCTACCACCTCCTTTTCTGTGATGACTGCTTCAAAAAAAGGATTGTGGATTTCTTGGTGCTTTTTCATTCAGGCCAGACATCGTGCAGAGCTGCTTGCAGATTACATGTTCACTTTATTTGAAGGCTGACTTCACTAATAAGCAAAGAGCCTTATGCCGTCCCTGGTCCCAATTCAGAGAACATACACTTAAGTTAGACCATTATTTTCCCAGCTCCACAGACAGCCTGAAACTTCCTTCCCACCTACATAAGAAAACCCTCTGCCCTAATCTAAGCAGTTCTTGAAGCAAACCTAACTATGAAGAGGAGGTGCCAGGCCTGTTGGAGCTCACACAGTTTTCACTGGAACTAGTAATGCCCATTTCATTTAGCAAGGGCAAAGACTGAGAATAAATTCCTCTAGTTTCACAAATGAATCTTTGGCTGAGAGGAATCACATTCTGGCACTATCTCTGTCTATGCTGCATACAAAGAAGCCCAGAGGCTCACAGTAGCTCACATGGGAAGACTGACTTTCAATAGGCAAAAGCTAAACAAGATAAACTCTCTGCCTTGCATCGCTAAGTATTCCAGTGTCTTCCCAGCATTCCCTCAGAGGAACTGACATTTTTTAACAGCAAAATTACTAGGTGGTAAGTGTAGTACCAAAAGGTTTCTCACCTCACTAAAAACTGTGGCTGCACCTCCACAAGCATGAATAACACAGGTGAGTGCAGTGGAGGTCAGTCACCACAGAAACCACTGGAGACGAGGGACATCTGTGCTGCAGTGGTCAGCTCAGCGGTAAGAGGGTTTTTCTTCAGCCAAAGTCTTCACACTGCTTCAGGTGCCCATTTGCATGTCTTCTAGACATAAAGCCTCTGCTAACTCTGGGGCATGGTTATTTTAAATGTAGTCTGTAAATACCAATAGTGAGAACACAGGATCTCAGGTAGGGTCATGCTACACAACAGGTTATGCACAGGCTAGGCTGACTCTGGCACCAGAATTCCAAAGTAGCTCTTCATTGGCAGCAGAAGGGAGAAGAACCCTCCAAAATGGCGTTGTTGTCTCACATAACATGTGCTGTGAGGCCAAATTAACTTTCGGATCGGCTTCAGAAACTTCACGTCTTTAAATACTTTGCACTGTTCTTCTCACTGCCTGTGTACTTCCTCAAGAGTAGATTATTGTTGCTGGAGAAGATCCCAAAAGCTCTCACAGAGCCAAGGTTGACTTCCACAGGCAGCAAACTGCCTCAGCAGTAAAGTTGCTCTTCTTCATTTACAATGCTCCATGCTCTAAACAGTGAGTAGGATTTAGACCAGACAGGCACTGGAAAACTAACCCTATGTCTATGAGTACTTCGACAGAATGAATCATTCAACATTAGGGGCTGTTTTTGAGTCTAGCCTCCAAAAATTCCCTGCAAATGAAGAACAGTGACAACCATCTCTGAGGCCTGGGTTACAGCCTTGCATTTGTTATTTCCACCTAGCCAGTTGCTGGACATCATTACTGATTCTTTAGATCAGTTAGAGGCATCACTTCAAAATTCAACACTGCTTTTCGTTACCAACAGACTGCAAGAATCTGGAGCACATTTACCCCACATAGTGGAAGGGAAGCATTCCTATTTTATTTTGTTTATACCACAGAATTACTTTCTGAAACAAAACTGACCAAATCCTTGCTTGTGTTTCAAGTTTAACAGGTTGTAACAGGTTGTTACTATTGTGGATTATTTGGGGACATTTCCAGTTCTGTTCCTCTTCTACTTTTACGTGACTTATTAGATCTGAGCCGGGCACGCTTTCAGCAATCCCACCTTTGTCAGGTACCAGTCAAACTGTCCCCGTGTCCCCATGCATAAAGGGCAGAAGCAAAAGGAAGATGTCTCAGAGTTTTCCTGGGAGAAAATGCTGGAATGCATTGCTTCTTTGCTCCCAGAACAGCATTGCAAAACCACTTCATGCACTAAGTGGTATTGCCTGGTGCATTGGCCTGTGAAGCTGTCATAGATCTGATGACTTCATAGCAACTTTCCAGTGCCTCATTTTTCCATGGTTGTTAAATGTGGATAGTTGTTAATGTGCTTCCATGTCTCTGACAGAGAGGAGCTCCACAAGAGTAAGCACCACTACTAACACAGTATCTTGGCTAAGGCATTTCACTGCCATGTGCCACTGAGCTGGTAGACTCTGCTCCCAGTACCAGGGTGAAGAGCATGCTCACATCAGACTGATCTGAAGAGATCCCCTCACTCAGTGTCACAGAATCACAGACTGTCTGAGGTTGGAAGGACCTCTGGAGATCATCTGGTCCAATGCCTCTGGTCCAGCAGAACCACTTAGAGCCAGTTGGCCAGGACCGTGTCCAGATGGTTTTTGAGTATCTCCACAGATGGAGAATATCTCCATGTACAACCTCTCTGGGCAACCCATGCCAGTGCTCAGTCACCCTCACAGTGGAAAAATGTTTCCTGATGTTCAGAGGAAGCCTCCTGTGTTTCAATTTGTGCCTATTGCCTCTGGTCCTGTCACTTGGCAGCAGTGAAAAGAGACTAGCTCTGAATTATTTGTACCCTCCCTTCAGGTATTTATACACATTGATGAGATCCATGCTTTTCTCACCATTTGTGTTTTTCTGTTGTTTTTTTTTTTGATGCAGAAAGATCTTTCCTCCAAAGGAGATTTCTTCCTCCAGCTGACATGATGCAAATAAAATAGCTCATGTACGCTTACCTGAGCCACAGCCTTTGATGAGAAGATATCCCTTCCCGTGTAGACAACTGTGATCTCATGCAGGGCATGCCTACAGAAGAGTGGATTCATCTGCTAGACCAGCCAGCTGCTGAATGACCGCTCTCCTCCTACTAGGATTAAAAGGCAGTCTGCAAAGCACTTACCCAGACATCACAGTCATACTGGGAAGTTCGAACTACTGTGCTAACAAGCTATCCTTGAATTGCAGAGGGAAAATCATTAAAAGGCTAATGGCTCCGATTTTAAACTGTGTGGCAGATCCCCTCTATCAGCTATAATAGCCACAGAGTCCCAGAAGACTGTCAAAGCAAGCTTTCATCTCTCTCTGTCTCAGAAATGTTGGGATTTTATGAATACTGCCTGTGTAGTAAGACTCCATTCCCATTGCTCTCAGAGCAGCATAAGGAACTAGAGCAAGACATGATCTCAACAGAGGATTTGGTTGCTGGCTCTCCAGAAGGGGCGCATCAACAGCAGTTACAATCAGAAAGATGTCTGTGTAAAGCTGTCACCTTCTAACTTAGAACTTGCTGTCTGTGTCATGTCTGGGTGATCACATCTGTCTGAAGACGTCACAGCAACATGTTGCTGTCACTTCCCATGGTGATGCAGAAGCAGTGTAGAGGAAAATGAGAGAGACAGATTTTTATTTTGTCCTCTCAGGTACTGTTAGGAGACCTGTTACTGAAGCAAGAGTGACTGAATCCTTCACTAATTGCTGGAAGGGCAGAGATAAGCCCCAGGACCAGGCTTTGTACCTGTACCCAGTACCTCAGACTTTGAGGTACTGAGTGATACAGTGGTTGCTATGACAGATATACAAAGTCTTAAGCCAGGTTGCATTGCCTTGCACATTAAGAAACTAACAATGAGAGTCTTCTTCATCATCATGATGCATGCCTGCACTACCAGAGGAGCAAGAGTTTTTCTGATGAATACTGCAGCAGTTGCATGTGCACATGACCCAGGAAAGTGGGCAGTAGGAAGCAATGAGGGGTTGGGGTGACCAGTGTAAAGGCCATCAGAGATTAGCAAGACAGAAAGTATGACTTCAGCTTATTTGTATCTCTACTATCAAACTCTAGTATCACAACTGTGTTTGATTCAACGTGATTCAAAAGCCAAAGGAGAAGTTGCACAAAAGTGTTCAAGTCTCTGTTACAGAAGCATACCCCAAACCCTTCTCAGTATTCTTGCTGAGATCCCAAAGCAGTTTCTGGAAGATTTCATGACATGTTTAATTTATGCTTTTGGTGATGGTAATCACAGATACAGTCATTTTTGCTAGGGACAGCTGTGTTCCTGCCTTTTCGAAATGTGGGCTTTCACTCTTCTATCCATATTCAGCACCATAACTACACCATGTAAGAAAAACAACTACAAAATTGTGAACAGAGGAACAAAAAAAAATAGAGCTAAAAAGAAGGAGGGGTGAGGGGGAACAACTTTCACTGTGCTATGTAGTTTCTCTTTTCCTACTGGTTGGTTACCCAGCCCAATCATGTGCAAGTCAATCAACCGACATCTGATGTGTTTTTCAGATGGATCAGCAGTGATGCATATCTGATGCACAGATGTTTCAACTTGGATTTGCTAGCTATCCAGCAATCAGACAGAATCCTGATGTTGATAATTCGCAGATGTTGCAAAAAGAAAGAAATTGCTCCATCCACTGCAAATAAATTTATGCCTTTTACTCTTGGTCAGCCACAGCAGCAGTCTCCTGTGGAAAGCAAAGTGGGACTCTCAGCTTGGATGGTAGGATTTTGCAGTTGGCTGCATTGTAGGTATTGCTCCTTTGAAAGGAAAATCCCTGAAGCCATTTCTGAAGCATGGGGAACTTTGTTTTAGCTGTTCAAAAGTCACCTTTGACTATCACCAGCACCGAGGGCTGTGTTTGAAATCAAAGTCACAGCTGCTAAACTGGCTTCTTCATTCAGTGGAAAGATTCACTCAGCCCATTGGAGAGCATGTCCAAAGGGCTGTGTAGTCAAAGGGCAGCTACACCGAGGGCGGCAGCTGGGGTGACACACACCACCAGCCTGGCAGCAGTACTAAAAGCACTAGACTCTTTAGCTTAGCATTGACAATATCTGCGCCATCAGTTCTGCTTCCTGAAAAATCATGAGACAGGCCTGAAAATATCAAATAGAAAAATAAATAAAGGCAGAATTTAGTTTGTATGTTTTTTGAGTACTTGATGAATCCAGTTTTCACATTCTTCTTCATGATCGCAGCTGTTATCAGTGCCTGGTTTGTGAAAACTGTAGTTTTTACCAAGGACTATGTGACTCTGGGATTGGGAAGACAATATTTAGACTAAGTATGCAAAGTCCTATTTACCTCCATGGGAGCTATCAAATCCTGCACCAAAAAACTTCTGAAGGCACAAAAACCTCACTAAAACTATTTCCCTGTGGCAGGGTACAGTGATACTCACTAGCTGTGGGGATGGTGACTGTCTCAAGATCCTCAAACAGCATGCCTATTAGACCATTTGTGCTCCCCAAGTGGTAGGCTGCTGCCCTTCCCTGCGCCCATGACACTCACATAGCAGACTCAGAAAGATGTAAATTCAACTCTTGCCCTTCCTGGCTTGCAAGGGTCAAAAGCAGACAGTGCCGGTCCTCACTGAAATAGCCAGTGTCATTCAGAGAAGTGATCCGTCTTGCCCTTTCTCCTTCAAATGTGCAGTACATCCATTTCAGACAGATACCTCTCAAAGACAAACCTGATCTTCCTTACACAACTGGGCATAGCCAAAGGCCACCATCAGCTGAAGTGAAGCTAATCTTCAGCCCTGCACAACCTACATTCATCCTACCATGTAGAAATTAAACCATTTTAGAGAACTGTTGCATAATCTGCTTTTGGCAAGGACCAATTCATCTGATCTCTTTTGCCTGGACTTCTCAATAGCATTTGAACACTTGTTGACCATCAGACTTGACCTGTTTGTTGCAGCGGACAAGCTAAAGCACTCAAACTCCTTCCTCATGGAACATACTCAATGCATCGTGATGAGGCAACCAGGTCTCCGCCACTTGGTCCTTTACATGCAATTCCTGCTTAGCGATTTCCATTTAGATGCCCCTTTTCAAGTCTGGCCTATGACAATATACCCACAAAGACCACAAAAAGTACATGAGAGAGCAAAGGCACGTGGGACACAAGTGAAATAGGAAGGGACTTAAAATAGGAAGGGGTTTCTTAGTGCCCCTGGTTTCCACACACAGCTATGATCTCAGGGCAGGAGATGAAAACATCAAACCCATCTACATACTCAGATCTCAGCTTGACAAACCTCAAGACGATGCGTACCTGCAGGATTGTCCCCACCAGGTCCTTCTAGCCTGTGCCACTCTGCAGAAGTCACGTAGTAGGGTTTAGTGTCTGAAGGGGTGTCACCTCCACAGTAAGAGTTAAAACAGATCCATTTCCAAATTGTTGTACCTGGTAGCAGATGGGTTGATGGCATGAGCCAGTCTGCAAACATAGAACTGTCATCCCAGAAGGGAAATGGGCACTCTTTAACTATCAGATCTGAAAAGCACAGAGACCCCTTTGGCTTTGCCTTGGCCCTCATTTGCTGCAATCCTTAAATATGCAGAGTAGCCAACAAGGGTTTTCATGTGCTGAAAAGTTAGACACAGGTGCCAATGCTTTGCTAAGGCAGAGTTGGGAGCCTGACTGCATGATAAAGCAGTCTTACATCAGTGGGTTCCTCAAGACTCCTATAACGAACCTAGGTTCCTAAACCCCGCGTGAGGATACCAGGGGAACAAGGGCAAGCAGCTGTTTTACCCTGTTTAAGACACAGAGTGTGCACAGGGAAACTCTTCCCCAAAAGATGGAGGTGCTGCAGGCAGTAGCAGCTGCAGGAAGGAAGCATGGGATGTGTCAGGGGCATGGGCCCTTCGCGGTGCCATCAGCACACTGCCAACAGTTGGGTGTGCAGTGACAGGCAGTGCTGTCCTCACAAACGAAGGTGGAGAATGGGAAAGATCCTTGAAGTCATTTTACAGTTACGAAAGGGAGTTACTGCATCCTTACAGATGTGTCTAGCTCCTCCTTGTCCCTAGCAACACTGGAGGGCATGAAGGACCACCAGTTGGCCTGAACACTGGGGAGGTGGTGGAGACATTAGTGCTTGAGGAGAGCTACAGGGAGACAGGACCAAACACTCAGTGGAAGAAAAGAGGCTTCACATGAACATGGAGTTTCATAGCCAGGCATCTTCACAGCCAAAGGAAACCATAAGCCACTGCATTTGAAACAAGGTTTATTTGCCACTTGGACACAATACTTAAAAATTGGTTCTGCGATGCTGCTAACCTGAATTTCAATTTCCAAGGTGCCCAGCTCACTCAGTCCTGCCAGAAATCGTATTCCAGGGTTTCCAGGGGGCTCCGAGGATGGCTGACTGGGGAATGGGCAGGACTGCGCAGGGAACCACCAAAAGATGTCACGTGGAGAAGAAGGAACAGGGAAGGCTTTAGGCTGGGATCTCCTCACTTCTCTTTAAATTTTGCAAATACTTACTGTGCAGAGGTACCAGAAGGCACATCAGAATTTACAGGTACAGCATGGAAATGTTGCTAGTCTGATACAGCTTCATGTAGGCTTGCTGAGTAGTGTTTCTGGTTCCAGGAAAGTGTACTTGGGGAAGGAGAGCAGATAGATGTCACCAGCCTCCCTCCTCCTGTGTTGTACCATATCCAGCATGTAGAGTTACTCACCAGTCAAAGGGGGAACACTTCCGAGGCGTGTATTATATTACTGTCAGCCTACTGCTCCTTTGAATGTGTGAGTCCTGTATGTGCTTTTCTGTGAGACTCAAATACAGCTTTTATGTTGTTGCACTCTCTCTTCGTCATGTTTTCCTCAAAGTGGTGCCAGCAGTGAGCTGGTACCAGAGGGCACAGGTGCTATCCAAAGTCAGCAGTGGCAGGGAGTGTGTGCGACCTGTGCCATCATTTGCTATGACAAAGCATGTTGTTGAAACAGAGGGTCATGCACTCACTCAGCTCTCTTCTTGATACCCCTTGTGTCACCAGATGAGAAGGCTCCTGTGGCAAAAAGCCTGGCCTGTGCATGTGTGAGCAGCTCGTAATGACCCGCATGGTTGGCAGAGCGGATCTCACTCTCCAATGAGGCCACCTTCAGCAAAAGCCTTAATGAAAGCAGCATCAAAAGTCACATCTCAGAGTCAGGAGAGGTAAGGGAGATGACTACCATGCTCCCAGAGCAGGCAGCACAAGCCAGCCAGGGCATACGGTCTGTGTGGCCCGGGGAGACACAGAGTTAATAATTCATTTGAGTTAGGGCACAAGGGCTTTGTTAGCACATGCTTATAACCAGGCTGCTGCTGAAAAGTGCTGTTGCCTGCCACATTGGCAGAGCTTCAGCATGCATGCAAAATTTAGCCTGTACTGGGCTGAATTAGGTTCTTGGACCAAAAGCACTTGAAACCAGTACAAATCTCCCCATTGCTCCTAACACCCTACACCATGTTTTTCAGAGCTGATCCGCTCCTCTCCAGCAACATTTAGTAAAAGTTGTTCCTCACAGAGGAGAAGGAGGAGGCAATATCCCCCTCGACGCCAAGCAAATCCTCCAAGGATACATAGGAACAAACCAATGCCAGTGAGTATTACCACTGCCCCTGAGAGGCAACTCAGACAAGTTCAGCTCTGCTCTCCTCAGATCACAAAAAGAGGAGAAAAAAAATCTCAGCTGCTTATTCCATCTGGGACTAGAGGAGAGTTTGACTTCTCCCTTCCCAAAGCACTATTTCAGGGGCTATTTGTAAAGAAAGCTCCATGGTTATAAATCTCCTCAGAGCCACTTGCACGCATAGCCTTCATGTTAATGTACCATGACAATCTTTTCCCTTTCCTTTTAACAAATGAAGGGTGAAGGTGTATAAACCTCAGTTTTTGAGGTCACTGGCTGACAGGGCAAGGGATATGACATACGCTTTACATAGCTTTAAGCTCCAGCTCTGAAGCCTGTGGGGGCATTCTCATACGGCACTGGGGTCCCTCCCACTCCTCCCCTCTAAGTCTTCTTACTGTCCTTTGGGTGGGATGCTTGACACTGGTGCAAATCAGGAGCAACTTTGTTAGAGCTAGTGAAGCTATTTTCATGAACGTGAAAGCTACATAAACAAGAAAGGCAACAGGCCTCACAGTTCAAAAATAAACCACTTCTAGCAAAAAAACCCAGAGTTTTTTGAGACTACTTATCCTCTTGAAAGAAAGCAGACAAATTATTCAGACATGTTTTACTTAAAATTCTATCTAGAGAGGCTTTGTGACACACAGACTGACATCATGGTTAAGCAGGAAATCATTTTAAGTGTACGTCCCCACTTGCCCTCCCCAGCCTTCTCAACCCCTTGACTTCCTCTTACCACTGTCCCCTCTCCCACTTATGCATGATTTTCAGAAGAGCAGTGTATTTCCACTTCCTCAAGCTAGGAGAATTACATTTCTACTCCAGATCAAGAACTTTTCTGGGCTTTTCCATTTAAGGGGGCACTTAAACCCTCTCAAAGTGGAGGATTAAGAACAGGAAGAACATTAAGGGGGTTTACACACATGGGAGTATGTGTTTGGGTGTTCCTAAGAGAGGGGCTACAGGTCTCAGTATTTTTGAGGAACACCAGACTTAGGTATAAAAATCCCTAAAGCTCTTGGAATGGGAACTGGGACAATGTTACCTTCTTCCCATTAAGCAGCCATTCACATCAAACAGTTGCAAAAGACATCCAAAGGCAATTTTCCTACAGATGCTTTTGGCTTCTTCCAGAAACAATAGTACTTGTATTATATAATAATCATGTTGGGATTTCAAGGTTAGAACTTTTGAAAAGGCTTTTCTCCCACCTATACATAAAAAAGTCACAAGACTGAAAGATTTACAAACCAGGAGGCTGTGCAGTTTTTATCTAGGCTCTTGAATATGTAATGCTTGTCTCAGAATTAAAAAAAAACCTCTTGGAGTCAAAGAATTTTAATGTGGGTTTTCATTTTCTTTTTCCTACCCAAACACAGAACAGCCTCTTTGACATTTGAGACCTATTTCAGGCACATGTAAGAGCAGCAAGGATAGACAGCTGGATTAAAAAAACCAAGCCTAACAAACTCCACAAAACAGAGAACAGAAGGATGAATGGTCCATCTTTAGACAAGAGCCCATCAATGAGTAAACCCAGCTTCAAGGTCCTGTTCTGGCAAAGGGACGCTGAACATGGCAAGAAGCCTGCCCACCCCAACTCAGCGCAGAGCATATTGGAAAGGGCTGCTCCCTCCATTAACAGGATTGTATTTCACTTAAACAGAAGTTTACTAGACTAGGGTTTGGAGTGCACCTTCATACCTCCATGCTGTATCTGCCTTGCAGATCCAGTCACGATCCAAAACATATATTAATCTATTGTTCTGAAAATGTTGCAGGTCTTTCTGGCAGGGCATCTAAGCATTTATATGGCCCTGATGAATACCTGTGTCTAGGCCAACCTGATTAATTTCTGACTTTTTGTAGACAGCAAAACAGAGGGCTGCAGCTCTAATACAGCAAATAGCTCATCTAAAATAATTTCTGGAGACAGCACTTAAAATATTAGGAATTAATTGCTTTCTTGCTTGTTAGACAAAAGCTGTTAGCAATACGTGGAGGCAGGGAGGGAGGCTCCAAACGTTACAAAGAGAGAAAGTCACAGTTCGGAAGGGATTTTTCTGAGGCAGAAATCAGAGGTGGAAACCCCCACTGAATTAAATGGGGACAGACTTAGGCCAGCAGCAAATGGTTTGTTGAAGTTTCTGTCTACCTAGGGATCTGACAAAATGACAGTGTGATGCAGCAAAGCCTGCCTCAGTATTTGGCTATGTGTATTATGTATCTTATTGAAAAACAAAGAGAGATTGCTGCTCAGAAGGACACAGGGGCTGTTAAGCAGTCTAAACCAATCTGTTTCATAACTAAAACTATGGCCACATTCAATATCCCAGGTCTTTGAATGGGGGAACTTGGAAAGGTCTCTCTGCAGGCTTGAGCTCCCTGCTCCTCAGAATCTTTAGGCAGTGAGGCAGAGGTTAGTGACAAAATTGTACCCTGTTTTGTCAGGGTGTTTGATAAAGCTTTTTGGACAACATCTTGAGTAAAAACACAACATAGAATCTCTCCAAAAGCTCTTTTGCAAGCTTGATGCTTTCCCCTGCTCTCAGCCCCCCATAACACCCTGCATCTGTCTGTCACAGCTGCAGGGCATTTAATCTCCACTTTGCCACAGCAAAGTATTTTCTCCCTCTAGGTCAAAAAGCCAGAAGCAGTTCTTCCTGGCTTTTTCATGTACTCTTGCATCAGTAATTTGTGGTGGGGAAATGCTACACGGAAGCCCCACAGAAATTTCTACACAGACAGACTGAATTCAGATCCTGACTTGTAATGGTTCCAGTGGGAATGGGTTTTGCCTCCTGCCCCTGAACGTCTTGCTGCAAAGATGCCAGATAAAGCCTGGAGAGAGTCTGACTGATGGCATTAGATTAGACTCCATGGTCTTGTCTGTGAATCAAACAGAAGTAAATATCTCGATTCCCAGAAGATGGCACCACCTGTTTCACTGTATTTTTTCTGGTTAGCAACTGAGCTTGCAGAGCAAGAGCTTAGTGGTTCTAGTAAGGCATCAGCTCCGGCCTTTACTGGAGACTGGTGTGACAGCACAGCAAACCTGCATCAACACA
Source organism: Cariama cristata (assembly GCF_000690535.1). Classification (NCBI taxonomy): domain Eukaryota; kingdom Metazoa; phylum Chordata; class Aves; order Cariamiformes; family Cariamidae; genus Cariama; species Cariama cristata. Next base: position 22,736 of record NW_009600058.1, read on the forward strand.
GGGATACCACACCTTTGAAAGAATGAAGATGCATCAGCTTTTAAAACAGCACAGCCATAAAGAAGATAACAGCATGTAAGGGCAGCTGTCCTCTGTGTACCACAGAGATGTCTGCATGGGCAGGGCTCTGTCCTGTGCTCTTCAAACCCACTCCTTGCAGATCAGTTCATTGCCTATGGGGCACCATGGGCTGCATTGCCCCTGCCCATGGGAGGATGAGATTACGGTGCTGGGCAGTGCAAGGCAGCATGCTTCATGGCAGAATTTCCTCGCCTGCAAGGTGGTAGAGAAATGTGTGATGCCAGCAAGGCAGCAGCAGCCCTGTTTTTCACTGCCTGGAAGTCCAGTGCCCGTTCAGGGCTAACAGCTCACATCTTCCTTGAGAAGGTGTTGAGTTAATAGACACACACACACACATAAGAACTGTAATGGTTATTTTCCATAAGGTTTAAAAATTCAGCGTAGTCATTGTATCAATTTACTCAGGAGACTGACAGTTGCCTAAACACACAGCAGGCTGAGAAAGATGGGTTTTCTCTCAGAGAATAAATTATTTCTTGCTAATTAATTACAGGGGAAATGGGAACACGCACTAGTACTTAAGCAGAGAAAAGCCAGATGAAGGGTAGCTGGTGCTGTTGAGATGTGGTGTCCCAGGGGACTAGGGCACCATTTCCAGCTCAGACACACATCCTGTGGGACCTTGGGCGATGCACATAGACTCTCTGAGGCTTATGTTGGTGCCATTTGACTCCACAGGGGTCAGAGGTGGGGGTACATGACATGTCACAGCCAGTCTGTTCAGGGGCTGATTTGCACATGCTGTCTCTAGTGCCTCCCCAAAAATTGCAAGTGTCTGGTCTCAGCTCCCCTTTTGCAAAGCAGGCCTGAAATTGTGAATGGCTGCAGCTCATCTCCTTAACAGTACTGTTCAAAACAAGCATACCTTCGCTCTTCTCTTGACACAAAAGCCAGTTCAGAGACTCTGCCCCCCTGTTTAAAATGCCACTCAGGAATATTTTTTAAGAGTCTAACAAGGCCCCTTCATCAACTAGATTGATCTATGAACAAGAAAATCTAATTGTAACTGCTCAGCAGTGGTAGTTTGTGACTGAAGAATGATGTGGCATGGAGAGCAAGAAGGCCTAACTACAAGAAGAACTTAAACTGGCTGGAAGCAGGGATGCCAGAGGCAGAAGCACTCCTTGCAAGGGAGTGAAGTTTCCCTTCGTGATGAGATAAGAAATAGCCTCATCACTGTCTTATAGCCATCCCGGAATGGCAGTGGTCAGGGGCTCAAGCTCAGGGGCCACCTTTGGGCAGGAGAGCGGGGCTGGAGGATGGACCCACAGCTGGGCTGAGGTGCCACATGCAGCCACTCTTGGAATTGGTGCTGGTGCAAGTGTGTATAAGGAGTCTGCTTGTGATGCATCTTTACAGACTCCATGTAGAACCACTCAGTGCCATAGGAATCTGCCCAGTGCATTGCTCATTAAATTTTTCTTTTGTATTTAAGCATGAACATGTGTTTGATTCACCTTGAAGGGTACCATAAAATTTCCCCAACATCTACCGTGGTAATTCCTTTTCCAATGAATTATCTGATCCTGGCTTACCAGAAAGAAAAGGCAAACTCACAAGGCTGATGCCAAGTTCTGGGCATACGCACAAAACATACTACCAATCAGTCACCTTCACTGACTAGGAAGGAGTAGAGTTACTTGCCCTTTCCCAAGTGGAAAGAGTTCACGTCTCATGTGATGGTGTGCAGGACCATTAATAACCTCTGTAAGTACAGAAGAGTATTTTAGCAAGTCCAGCTCTAGCCTGACTTTCTTTCATGCACTCGGAAACTTTAAAGCCTTCTCTAAGGAAGATTTAATAGGAAAATATTAGTGGCAGATGACACGAGTTAATTCCCTTTCCTACTGGTAGTGATCAGCAGGTGTCCAAGGACATGGTCAAGACTTGCCAGTACCACACTGGGCAGCAGAGATGATGTGTTTGCTCTACCTCCTTGCCTGTTAAAAACTCCCAGAAAAACTTCATCCAGCAGTAGCATTTTCCTTGGAAGCTAGATTACAGCTGATTTTTTTAAGAACTGTCTAATCTCATTTTAAAACCCTCAAATGCTGGTGAGTCCCAAACCTGCTCTGCCGCACTGTTCAGTTACCGTCACAGCCAGGTGCTCGCTGAGACCAGCCAGTGCTCGCTCCCTGTATGCTGAGAGAAGGCTCCTGGCTGGAGATAGACTTCTGGCAGAAAATCTCATTTCCAGGGGACAATAAATCAATAACAAACTTCAGAAAAATAACCTGGCTTCAGCTGCATCATTTTTGCCAACATCTTTGGAGCAGTTACTCGGCTCCCCCGCTTTGTTTCTGATGATGGGAGCCATATTTGCATCAACAGCCTGTATTTGGTTTTGTTGAATATTTGCAGGATGTCTTCATTTTACACTGAACCTCTCTGACGGATCCAGCAGTTAATTCTCTAATTTCATGGCTTGCGTGGAGGCAGCTGACTGTTTGCTGGAGCTGAGACTGCAATTTATGCAGTGCTGATTTCCCAGGAGTTCAGGCTGCTGTACTTTTTCCCTTGCCATTCTCTGTCCACAAATAGTGCTTTTCAGACCCTGTCCTTCTAGGTTTGGATTTAACTCCACTCAGAGACTGGTGTATTTTCCATCTACAGTAGCTTGTGCCAACTCTTATGATTATCATACACCTTTTTATGCATCCCTCCTTCAACTGGTAAGGCAGACTCTGTTGCATAGGAGACACCATTGCTCCCAGTGGAAGCCCACCCACCTCATCCAGCTACCAGCCCAGGATCAAAACTGCCACTGAGATGAACAATGGTAGGCCTGAGTCCAGCTCTCTGCTAGAGGGGCATAATGACATCTGTTAGCCCCCAGATCCTGCTTGATCTTAGAGTACATTCTCTAAGCGTGATAGCTCTTACTGCTGACCCCTGAGGGGAAAAGGTGAGAAGTAGCAGGACAGTAAGAACACTGGTAAAAGCTGGGGACAAAATGGCATTGCTCCCAGCATCTGCTGCCTTCTAAGTTTGTATACCCTTTCTGCAGCGGCAAGCAGAGCCAGAGTTTTCCCGGACTTATGTATCTCAAAAGGCAGATATAACCCCCTTCCACATCATGGGAGACCTGTAGCAGCCTGTCATTTCCTTCTTAGCGTACCTCCCCTTTGTGTCACAGCTGTGTCAAACCCATCTTTGCATACAGACACTAGTCATGCTCCCTTTCAGGCTGGTCTATCCTTTTGCGCCCGGGGGCCTGCATTGCAATACCCACCCAAGGATTTTCTGAGCAGTGAACAGCCCTGAGGTAACTGCTGAAGTACAGCATGGTCATTTTCTGCATGCTAGTTTCAATGGGTATTGCCATTTTTTGCTCCTCAACTCATCCCTTGCTTTGTTGAGGTTATATCACTGCTCACAGGCTTCAGACTAAAGACTTATTCTTTCCTCATCCTCCCCTACCCTTCATACTTTTGAAATCCTAATGAAGTTGTGGGTCTGAGCTCAGCTGAGCCCCGTCACCACCTGACGAAGCTATGCCTTCTCCATAACTCCAGCAGCTTTGAGTGGCCAAGCTTGCTCTCATGAGCAAAGGAGAAGGGGAAGTTCAGGATAGCCAACTGCCTTCTAACTCAGGAGTACAAAGACGATGGTACAGAGGGTCTGGGCTTCCTGGAATGAGGAAAACGGATCTGATGCTCCTTTCAGTTGCACAAACTTCATAAGCATATAGCTCCATTGGGTTGAGCTGTGATTTACCCCAGGTGAGAGAAATAAGATGCTTATCCATGCCTATCACTTCATCTCTCCATTTCATCTCAAACAGAATTTATGCTGTGCCACAAGCCTTCCCTCTCCTGACTCTGCTTAACAAGTATGCACCAGATGACAAGGCAGAGCTAGCCCTTTGATTCCTTTTGATCATGTTTGATTACCTTCTCAGAAGACGAGAAAGTTACATGTATTCCGGAGGACAAGTCAGATCTGAGAATGAATGCAACCTGGCTTCAGTAAGAAGAGGTCACTTCTAGTAAAGCAG
>NW_009600058.1:26844-42518 GCF_000690535.1 Cariama cristata
TTATTGGTTCTAGCATTTGATGGGCCTTCTACAATGCGATGAGGATGCAGAGGGGAGGACAAACTTAATTCTTTCAAAAAGTTATGTAACAAAATATCCAAGAGAAGGGGAAAATGGAAAAAATACTATCATAAGAATCAGTTCAATCTTGGGAGGGGATGGGCAGCAGTAAAACTGCAACAAGGAAAAGCAAATCCTTACCAGCATTAGTAATAATAATATTAATAATAATAAAAAAAACCCCAACAATAAAGCAAGGCAAAGATAACAAAAAAGCAGTCTAAGTTCAGGTCCCCTTACTCATCAGTTGGTAGCAAAGGAATCCAGCCCTCCAACCGTTGTTTCTTGCATGGGGTAAGCTTCCAGACACAGTAAAGACCAGCACTATTAAAGAAAAAAAAAAAAACAACAAACAAAAACAACAAAAAGAATAAGAAGGAAAATATGGAGGAATTCTCTGTCAAGGAGTCTGCCATCTAAAAGCACAGGACCACTGGAGGATTTTTATCTATGTTTTGCAGACAAGAAACTAGAGTATCAAGCAACAACGTGCTTTGACCAAGATGATGCAGAGGAAACATCCATAGTTATGAAGTAAGTCATTTAAACGTTGGCTCAAAATACCATTTTGAGACAAGGAGAAGGTTTGAGAATCATGGAGCTATGCCAGTGGACACCATGAGAATAACTACAAAAAATTCAGCCTGCAACATGTCTTGCTAACACTGTTTTCAGCTAATGCAGATGTTAAGATCCCATTCTTTCCTAATGTCAAACTAGTGCAGGCTTATAGTGACACTTCCTTTCTCTGGAGAAGCTTTGAAATTAGTGAGCCATCTGTCTGCTGCCATCTGTTGTTGCCTTGGAAATGTATTTGTCAGGTCAGTTGGAAATAGGTTTCAAATAAACCACTGCTCTGAAAGATAATACACAGCTGTGATTGGTGGTGTCACCCTCCCGTTGCAGTACATCTGCCTCCCAGGAATTCCTAGCTGGTGCCTGGTTCTTCTGTGGGGAAAGCATTCTCCTTCTCCAGTAGGACCACTGCTGCTTGTCCACATCTCCCCCTTGCAGTGGGGCTGCTTGGCATGTGGGGGGGCTGCTTTGCATCCCACCCACATGCACTTCCCTGTGGCCTTCTCCCCACCATCCACGCAGAGATTATACATAAGCACATCTCATAGTCCAACTCTGTGTGCGAAGGCCAGGCAGGTCCCTCCAGCTCTCCACCAGAGGAGAGTAAGACATACTGCCAGGGCCAGAGCATGAGTCTGCAGCCAGGGTGGCCAAAGGACAGGCCAAGGGTGCTGTGCAATGGGGCACAGACCACTTCTGTGGCAACTGCGAGCCTGTGTGCACAGTCACCTTTACTGTGAGCAGCCAGGGTACGATCCTATGGGATCCTTCGGGGGAGAGAAGCGTTGAGCTCTCTGGTGGGACCAGCTATGTTCCTTCCTCCCCAGCCCCTAATTACAAAGTCATTCTGCAAACCCTTCATCACTATCGCACTCAGTGACTCCTCTCATGTTGTCTCTGTTCCCTAGGTCTGCAAGCTTTTTCCTTTGGAAAGATGGAAAACGAGTCATTGAACAGCACATGCTACTGTTCCAGGCAAACACCTTGTCTGGTGCTTGGGCACTGGAGTCTCTCTAGCTGCTGGAGAAAAGAAAGGCACACGTAAATGCAGGAGGAGGCATGGGACCTGCCTTTTCCTCAGCATATATAGCCCTGCACTAAGAGCCGAGTCACAGTGTCAACTCTCCCATGAGGGCACTCTCAGGACAGGGACTTAGCCTCTGTGGGATGGTGTAGGGTGCATTACATCTCTGGCTATCCATGTAAATAAGCAACAGTCTATTTGGATAACCTAGGGCTCACAGAAAATCAAAGTTTCATGCTGTCTCAGAGCACTGCTAGCAGCACTCATGCTACCTCAGGTATTATGTGCACATAAGCTTGGAGTCAAGTTCTGCACATCCTTGCTTCATAAAACTACCTATACCACTCAAATTCACTTGCTAGTGAGTGGCAGGACCAATTCGTGTCTACTACGGCATAAGGAGTGTGGAATCTTCTGCGAGCTAAGCCCTGAGGAAAACACCCCTTTACTGTATTTGCAGGACCATGTCAAATGTTTCTTATGTATACACATCTTTTGCAAAGGTGAGCTGTCCCATAGCCCCTGGATCTCTTCTCATATGGTGGTTAGATTCACAAAAATGGTCAGCAGACAGGGAAATTTTCTGTATTTCCTCTGGGCACAGATCAAACTACACAGAAAGTCTGAATTTGAAGGCAGCTATAGGTACAGTCAGCAGGTAAACAGCAACCTCCTGGAAAATGGGTAACTGCTGGTCCTGTCTCACCAGCTGTATTGCTTCACTGTTACCCAACAAAAATTCAGTACACCTGGGCTCTGCTACCCTGGCTGTGAAGGAAGAGAAAGAGGAGCTGCTCTCTGTGCTAGTGCCCCACCTGTTCATCCTCACTTGCAGCAAGGAGACAGGAATCTTCCCTTAGTAGCCTTTGCCTGGACGCAGAGTATGGGCAGAAAAGACAGTGTGGCTGATCAAGGTGGGAACATATTACTGTTTTGCACAGAAATCAAGTCCTAGGCACAGTTCCGTCATGCTGCAAATGCAGATGTGCCATCTGAGGTGATCATATAAAAATATTAACTGCATATTTCATACAGAGGAGAGCAGAATGGAGCAGACAGTTTCCAGTGAATAATGTGAACAGATTATTTTCTGGAGGGCCACAGCACCTGACCTGCAGCCCACTTCCCCAACGTTGCCAGGCAGGATTCCTGAGGGAGAGGTGCTTTTCCACAGGAAGATGTGGAAAGGAGACACTGTCTTTTATGCAGAGCTAGAACAACTTAAAACTGCACTTCTATGCCTTAACTTACATTTATGAATCAGAACGCTCCACTTCCCTCCTGCAAGCGCACACTGAATAGATGAGCTGGCTATGGGCAGAGCAGGAAGGGGACTGAGGAGTAAATAATGGAGACAGGCAGTGCTCAGCCAGGATCCCGCTGGGGGAGAGGGGCTGTGTCAGTTTGCTCCGGTGGAGAGCCTAGCCTACATTCCTTAGAAATTGCAAGCAACTTGGAAAACTAAAATCCCAGTTTGAAATGACAGGGCCACCCTAGTCCTTGAAGCTGAGGCCCTGGAAAGCTACATATGCTGGAGCCACATGCCCACCTCCAGCCTTTGGTGCCAGAGTCCGCAGATGCAGGTCCCACTGGCCTTGGCAGTGGCCACAGGCATAAGCAGAACAAAGTTGCTCAGCATTGCACAGCGTGACCAGGCACTGGTTTGCACAGGTGCCAATAGCCCTGGGTGTGATGGAGGTAATTTTTCAAACTTGTCACCTACGTTGTTCGAAGATGAGGTCAAAACCCCTGGCAGTTCCTCGTTCAGCATGGTCATCTCCTGCTCCACACCAGTCAAGACCGCTCAGGAGGATGCTCTGCCCATCAGGCTGGAGATCACAAACAGATGTGCTTGCTTTTTTCTATTTCCAAAGGGGAGGACCTAGAGTACTGGCAGAGGAGAGCAGGCTCATGGCAGAAAACCAGAGCAACAAAAAATGCCTGGGTACCTTTTGAGTCAGGTTGTAATTCTACACAGCACTGTCTACTTGCTGGTTTGCACCCTCTGCTCTGCATGACAGCCACCAAGGATCCTGTACCTGCATACCCTATGCTCTCCAGGAATTACATGGGTGTTTGGCTCAGTGCTGAACAGCAACAGGCCACTATACTCCCTCGTTGTGTAACTTTGGAGCTTTTGGGAAGAAAACACATTTTACTTCTGAAATAGGAGGTAGGTGAAGTTAAAGAGGTTTCAGTAGGTAGAACAACTTATGCTGCTGTTACCCAGAAGAGAGTGGGTATTTATAAAGCAAAATGGGAATGCTATCCAGCTGATGCCATTTCATGATACAGATGAAAATCTGCATTGCTCACTTGTGTACACTGATGAAGCTTTGTGGGAGTGAGTGAAACAGCATCAGTTCTACACTCCTTGCCAATACAGATGAGAACCTCTCTGCCTCAAACTTTATTACCCATCTGATCCTCTTAAGCAAAATAGTTTCCTCCTCCTGCAAAACATCCCTGTTCTGTTACTCAGTTGTTCTGTATTCTCTGTGACTTGCCATGGGTCCTTTTCTTTGACACACATGATTCATTTGCTTCCTTTTCTTACTGCCTTAGCAGTTGACAAACCCATATTTAATTTGCTGTCAACACAACATGCCAATATTTCTTGATGCTTTGCTGCTTTCAAACAAATGTCTTGCCCTGCTAAGTATCACTGAATATCTTTCTTTTTACTGTGTCTTATCTCTTGTTTGTATTCTCCCCCTGAGATGCTTTTTAGAACATCTTCTTTACAAACCACTTGGAGTGTGGAAAATCCACCTTCCAGAGAAAGGCTTAAGAAGCTCCTGCAGTTTAGCTTACACAACAGAAGACAGAGTGACTCAGTTGCAGTCACAGGCTATGCACTTTGGGACCAGACTTCCAGAATTTGAGGTTTTGTTAATCCAACCCTGCCCAAAAACCCCTCCCACCCACAAGCCTCAAACCACAAGCTCTTCCAGCCTTGCCCCTACAAGCAGCAAATCAGAAAGCTTGAACCTGAATTCAGAGAACAGGGCACAAATATGTAACTGCTGTAATTAGTAAGTGGGACGATGATGCCCCTGGCATATAGATGAGTCTGTATGCCTTGAGGATTTTAAGACAAAGTTGGATGTTTCAGAGGTGCCCCAACTCAGGCAGAAGGCAAGGACTTCCTATGGGATTTTTCAGATGCATTTTTGTAGCCTGAGCTACGAAAGTCCGAGAGACAAAAGGATCAGTCCCTTGCTGTGGTCTGGTGAATCACATCTCTATGCTTGCCTTTGATGACATTTATTTCCCTGGCTATGGACACCCAGTGGTGGAAAGTCCATTGTCCCTACACTCAGAGCTTTCTACCCTGTATCAGATGGTAAGCAAAAAGGCTGTTTTCATTGATGAGGTGGTAGCTAGAGTCCCTTACCCAAATGTGAATCAGGTTGGCTGGCAGCATCAATAAGGCCAGAGCAAGTATCCCGGCTCTCAAAGAGTTACCCATCTGCAGTGACAAACTTCAGGAGGAATTTCAACTGAGACATGCTTTATGGTAGCTTTTTTTATTCCACAATTTGCAATGTCAATTGAAAGCCAAAGATGACAGTGATGTTGGGCTGAACAGCTCAGAGGTATAATTGGATATGAAATGAGAATTGGTTTTGATGTAAAAGGATATCTCAGCTGCATGCCCTCATATACTTACTGTGCTCTCACCCTCTCCCCAGATCTCTTTATCATTGCCTTTTATGGAGAAGCTGAATCAGAGCTCCGTATTCTTTATTGTGTCTGGGTGCTGATTGCTTTGATCATGCTGAAGTGCGATATTGCACTAATGATCACTAAACCCCACCTTTGATGTTAGTTGTGAATGTCCTGCTTTGCCAGTGGAGAGGAGGTAAATGCTTTTGTTTTGTGAGTATTGTCATCATGTTTAGAAACAGCAACAGCAAGACAGGGGAAAAAGTGTAAATACCTAACGGAACAAAAAATTCTGCTCCTGCCTGGCTCCCAACATTGACTGTCAGGCAGTTTCTGTAGAGGCAAGGCTGAATGCTTGGCTCTGTGCTGAATTGTAGGGATACGTGCAGCATTGCCCCTGGGGAGCACGTCTAGCACACTGCTGTGGGAGACCACTGCAAAGGCAAAGCACAGCAATTCCACTGGGGAGGGATGCACTCAGCTGGCTGCATCCTACCCTGGGGCACCGATGGGTGCTGAAAGAGCCAGAAGCTATGGGTCTTGCCCCACTGCTCCCCAGCACAGCTATGCATTGCCTGGCCATGGTCCAGCTCTTTCCAAACTGTCTATTTTGTTGTAATTTGTCTTGGCATTTACAGTATGCTTAGCCTCATTGTATCCAACTGCTTTACAGTACAAGAAAGTCCACTCTGTGAGTAGATCTGTCACCAGTGAAAAACAGCGTAGTTACAAGAGCACTCATTGCTTCCATGTACTTAAATAATCCTGATGGATGGAGCTCCAGAAGGCATAGCAGCATAGTTGTTGGATCCTGCAGGACCAGCAAAGTCTGTGGGCTCTGAATGGCTTACCTGAGGTAGCTCTTTCCTTTGGTTATTAGCCCTGCAGTCTACTGATCACATTTACAACAGCTGATGTCTGGCTTGAGCCTCTGTTTCTTCCATGCCCTCTGGTCCTGGAGCCTTTGTAGGTTAGTCACAGATGGCTATGAGGAGAAGTGCTGTTTTGGATGGTGTTTGGTGACTGAGGGCTCATGTTTTGTGAAGCGTGGTCTGAGCCTTTCCTACAGCCTTAGCTAATTAAACAAGCTCAGCATCTCACCAAAGCACAAAACCCCTTGTTTTGAAAAGTGAGGACCCATCTTCCTGCTTGTACCAAGAACTTTCTCCATCATCCTGTTGCTGTAGGTTATGTGGCCAGGATCATTTGAAATGTCACATCCACGACAGATAGGTCTTTCGAGCTAACTGAGACTCAGAGTTTCCCTGCCACTGCCCAGCTGTTTTTTGCATTGAGGGAAGGATGTTTGTCACAGAATCCAATGCCATCAGGACGCAGTCGTCAGTCATCTTAGAGAAAGCAGAGCCTTTCCATATGAAAGTGCAGTGAGGCAACAGTAACAACCAAGTGAGAGATCTCGTCTGCCTGACAGCTTTGTTACATGCTGCAGTAAATTCTTTCAATAATTTTAAATGTGCTTTGCCTCATTTGGTTATTTCATTTTCCTGAGTCCTGTCATATCACATATCCTAACTTTTAGATTTGCCACCTCAGATATCTTATTTCAAAGCCATCTTGATGAAGGGCAGTACTGGTGTTCCAATATGTCTATAAATATTTAACACTAGAAAATTGTTAACTTTTTGCTAAAGATATCTTTAGAGACATTGGCAATGGCTGGGAGTTTTTTACATCTGTTTTAAGGACAGTAGTTTTGCTTCACTAATGTATTTACAGCATCAAATATCAAGAGTGGTTTCTGTGCTGTCCTTTCCTTGAGATAACATTCAGCATGTACTTCAAACCAATATATACATGTTACATGCGTTATGTGCTCATATTACAGCAGCCTGAACCTTTCAAGCAGAACATTTCCATAACATAATTATACCAGTTGTCAAAAAGTAAATATTTACAGAAGAGAAACACTCATTTCAGTGACACTAAATCATGCAGAATCACAGTCTGGCTGAGGTTGGAAGGGACCTTTGGAGGTCATCTTGTCCAGCCCCCCTGCTCAAGCAGGGCCACCTGCAGCTGGGTGCTCAGGACCATTTCCAGGCAGCTTTTGAATGTCTCCAAAGATGGAGACTCCACCACCTCTCTGGGCAACCTGTGCCAGTGCTCAGTCACCCTCACAGTGAAAAAGTGTTTCCCAATGTTCAGGAGGAACCTCCCAGGTTTCAGTTTGTGACCATTGCCTCTGGTCCTGTTACTGGGCACTCCTGAAAAGAGCCTGGGTCTGACATCTTTGCAGCCGCCCTACAAATATTTATCTACATTGATGAGATCCCTCTGAGCCTTCTCTTCCCCAGGCTGAACAGTCCCAGCTCCCTCCAGCCTTTCCTCACATGAGAAATGCCTCAGTCCTTTAATTGTCCTAGTGGCCCTTTGCTGGACTCTCTCCAGTATGTCCACATCTCCCTTGTACTGGGAAGCCCAGAGGTGGACCCAGCACTTCAGGCATGGCCTCACCAGTGCTGAGAAGAGAGGAAGGATCCCCTTCCTCAGCCTGCTGGTAACACTTCTCCCAGTGCAGCCCAGGACACCATTGGCCCTCTTTGTGGCAAGGGCACATTGTTGGCTCATGTTCAACCTGGTGTCCACCAAGACCCCCAGACTTTTTTCTACAAATCTGCTTTCCAGCTGGTTGGCCCCCAGCCTGCCCTGGTGGACAGGGTTATTCCCTATATACATGTGAAGCAAACTAGGCACTTGCAATAGCAATATCTACCTTTAAGGCACACTGCAGACCCAGCTCCCTGGCAGGTGTGTGTTAGGAGAGCTAACAGCAGCTGCCAGTCTGTGGGGGAGAGTTTCTGCGTCCACCAGGATATGGAAACCACCATGTCTCAATGTGCAAATGAAGGCTCATAGACTTTCTGCAGAGCAGCATGCTCTTGCATGTTTGTTAGCATCTTGACTGGGTTTTTTGTATCCAGTGTTGAGCTACACCATACACCTAGATACTTCAGCTGGCTGTCTTGCTTGCCTGTGGCCACAACGCTATGAACTTATCAGACCTCCACATGGCCAAACGATGGTCCTGACATTGTTTGGCTGTCATGGTGATGTCCAAAAGACCTCTGAGTAATCTCTAGGGAGAAGTTGCAGGGAATTGTGCTTTTCAATGGTTCTTGCAAGACTCAGAGCTGCTTATTCTGTGCAGATACTTAGAGTAACTTAAGGTTAACAGGTTTCAGAGCTTGGCAGGATTGCTTCAGATTCTGCACAAGCAACTTTGAATCCTGATTGGGCGAGGATACATATCCCCTATCTAGGTGTCCTTCATTCCAGGACCCCCCTTCAGAAGCTCACTTGCTTCTAATCTCCCTTATCCCCAAGAGCGAGCATCCCTACAAGCACCCCTCCTCTCATGGTCCACAATCATTCCCAGCAGACTGCAAATGTGCCGCAACCTCAGACCACTAACTGCTACTCTGGTTGCTAGTTTTATATCACAGGGTAGAGTGGAGGCTAAATGGTAGAAAAGGGAATATCACATCCTAGGAAGAAGTCAGAGATGTTTAGTCTTACTGATGATTCACCTGCGGGGGCTGACACATAGGCTCCCTGGTCCTTCTATTTCTACGGAACTACTGCCGACCCACACTGTGTTCATCATATGCCTACAAACCTTAGGCTTCATCATAGAAACTCCAGCTTTCCAGGCTGGCTGGAAGGCCACAAATGACATATTGATGCAAAGATGAACAAGTCAGGCCCAGAGTGATGTTCTACCCCCAGCACACTGCGTCCCTCTCCCTTGTATCCTTGTGCAAGCAATACTCCCCACTTCACTCACCGAAGTTTTCAGACCTCTCTTACTCCATGTCAGCTGTGCCTAACACAGGACATAGAGCTCAGTCTCCCTTCATCCTCATATTCAAAAACATCCCTCACACTGTGATGGGACCACTTTAGAAATGGAGGCTTCTTCAAAGAGAAGGAGTCCAAAAAGTAGAGCTGGAAGGAAGAACATGGCAAACTTTTATTTGGTACAGGAAAGTGGGTCAATACAACTTCTGTGTGCATGTTTCTGTTAGTATTACCATGCACTGAGAGGGCCTGACACAAACAGGAGAAGTATGAGAGGATATATGTTGACTCTGAAGTTAGGCATTCATCTGCAAGTATGTGGTAAGAGAACAGCCATTTTATGCATAAAACTTATGCGTAACTCTGTGAATGAGGCTGATCACAAGGACCAAGTATGCAGGTATGGCCTTGAGGCAGGAAAGAATAGGACTTCAAACAACTGGGGCAGCTCACCACCTTTGTGCTGCAGAGACTCAAATTTACCACACTCTGTATAGGATCAGGCGCATCAACAAGGCTGAAAGTTGATGGATGCTCTAGAAAAATTGTTTGCAGCATGGAAAGGATTGGAATGTGAAAACTGCGTAAGACAGACACAAATTTAGCATGCTCAAAGCTGGGTAGTGTGCTTAAAAGTTTAAGGCATTTTCGCGCAGACTCGGCCAATGTTATTCTACAAACAGAAGGGGTGGGCTACTGGAATTTATTCCAACTTCTGTCCCAAGAGAAAGCATTGCCCTTAAATCTCCAGCTACAGACATGGCTTTTGCTCAGTAGAGATGACTACAAGTCAGATGTTTTCACAGCCCCCACCAACAGATGCATTTGTAGTGAAGTTGCAGCTTAGAGAATGTTCCTTTATCTTTGTTTATAGGGGAGCCTTAAATACAAAAGAAGTACTTGTGAAGCATGGAGTATAATCTCTACTGTGAGGGGAAGATTATCTCCCATCTGGCAAAGGCATAGATAAAATAAGATTTGCCAAAGGTCACTAAAAAATGAATAAATAGTATAAACAGTATACCAAAGGAAGAAAAGTGATGGTGATTTTCAGCGGCAGTCTTACCCAGCTGGAATATTTATAAAATTCATATTACTCTTCCAGTATTGTGCAAAAAGAACCCATAACCTCTCTTAACCAGTGCAAAAGAGTACAACAAGTGAAAAGAGTGGGGAGCAACTCAGGGAGTCCTGTTTCCAGAAGAATGCCATTCAGCTGCAAAGGCTTCTAGCAAGAACTCTGAGAACAATTAGAAGCTGAGAAGCGTTAAAATAAGAGACTCCTGGGGCATAAAGGGAGGGAGAAATTCATCATCAGCTTCAAAGTGCATCCATGGGAAATTTGATCATAGCAGGCTTTCTGAGCTGGCAGAGGCATAGGCACAGAGGCCTCTTGGGCAGAGTCTGGAATCTGAATTGAGATAAATTTGAACCAGAAACATGGTGTAAGCTTTTCAATAGAGAACAGATATCACAACTATTGGGATGGTCCAGGAAAAAGTGTGTTCTTGTTTAAGCAAAGATATTGAACTTCAGGCGAGAGTGAATACAGGTAAATACTATGGGCTGCTATGCCAAATGTAAAATCAGGTGACCACTTTTGGACTCCTCAAGCCAGAGAACATATATTTGCAGCTGTTTTTCTTCCTGAAGGCTGAGGCGTAAAGCTGGTATTCTGACCACAGGTTTTCAGTTCAAGTGTTCCTTGATGACACTGGAGTTCTACTAATGCTTATGTTTTCATCATGTTATATTGAACAGGGTTCAGACTGTTTATTTACTTGCAGGGTGGAAGCAACAATATAATAGAAGTCTAGGAAATTAGATCCCTTATTGGCTGTTTCTGGAACAGGGATTACATCCCTAATGAGTCTTGGTGCATGAAAAGCCATTTTACAGGATCTAGATTTCCCACTGAATGTTCCGTTAGATAAATTTTCAACTTTTTTTTTTTTTTTCATCTTTTATGCTTTCTCTTCCTCCCCTGATTAATTTCATTAGAATTGCTTAATTTTGACAAACTGGCATTTTCAGCTAGAGCAGCCAGATCTGTTCATGACAATTCACAGATAATCTAAGGTGAAATCAAAGGTGAAAGAGCAAGCAGGTATCGCCAGCCAATATTACTGGCAGGAATTCAGAATGTGTGGAAACAAGTGTTCAAGGAGATGTTCTGGACCCCAAGCATTCTGTGCAGTTTTATGAAGTTACAGAGAAATGGATTGAGCCATACGGGCCAGTGCTGCTCAACTTGGGACAAATTGCCTAAAATGGATATTCAGAAGAAAAGTTTCATGAACTGATGGCAGCAGTGCTGTTGTGACTTACCAAATAGGGTTATCCCACTGTATAATACACATGGTGTATTATAAGTGGTTTTCTAACGTACTTGCTATGAAGACTGGGTGAAAAGCAGAAAGCTAGATGGCTCTGGACTTCTTGTTTGTCCCCAGTGGTGCCTTTCTCATTTCCAGAGTTTTGTCACTATGTGCTGTGTGACATACAACCATCACCATTTAGGAAGACAAGAGATCACATCAGTTAACATGAAGAATGTTGACATTTCCATGGAAGCAGGCCAGAATCTTTTCTCAGAGATACCATGCACCTCTGTATGCAATGATACCTAATAAAGCAAGAAGAAATGAACAAAACATCCACAGGCAGAGTGGAAGCTCCAGAAGTGCATGGGACAGGACCTCAAATCACTGTGTGTTGCTGTTTCTGTGGTCCTTACCAGCCTCTGACTGAGTGACATCTCCAATTTGACAGTTCATCACTGCACTGGGACTACCATCCAGTTTTCATTGTAAAGAAGTAATTTCCACAAAAAAATCATATCTCACATTGTGCTGCTAAGCCCCTTGAGCACTGCCTGATATATTTCTGAGGACTGAAATAAAGTTTGGCACAGGAAACATGTACAACTGTATGGATTGCAGCAGTGTCTTCAAGCTATTAATACTGTCCAAGGCTCATGTTTTCATTGCTTCCAGTGCTTCAGGCACTGTCCTCATGCAGAACAAGGACACTCCCTGTGCTGAATTACTTGATTGACACAGGAATGGAGGTTGGCAGGGTATCTACGGTAGAGCTCCAGCATCTTGTTTAGCAGGCTAACACATGGCGTGCTTGCTCAGTGAGGGATCAAGTTCCATCTTAACAATATAGAAACGTCTTAATCCTCCCTCCTGCCAGTATATCCTTTCATCCAAGAACGGAAGCCTTTCCACTGCTGCCTTTTGTGTATCCTAGGACAGTCTACACCATTTTTACTGGTGGTAATGTTGTCCTTTGGCTTGAACAACTCTTTCTCCTCTGTATATTTCCTAGCATTTTTACTGCTAAACATGTTTTCTCTGAGACTTCATTTTGCTGTGTAAGGGAAGCTAAGCACTCCTTGATTGATACTTCCACCAAAACTGGCACAGGAGAGGTCAACTTTCCCAAATGTTGACAGTTGTACATGCTTTTCTGGAGGGTGCTTCACCTGT
This sequence comes from Cariama cristata, assembly GCF_000690535.1. Classification (NCBI taxonomy): domain Eukaryota; kingdom Metazoa; phylum Chordata; class Aves; order Cariamiformes; family Cariamidae; genus Cariama; species Cariama cristata. Next base: position 39,487 of record NW_009600058.1, read on the forward strand.
CTCTTGTACGACAGCAAAAGTATTCCTCCAAGTTGCTTGGAAATTACTCCATTGGTGGACAATACACTCAGCAGACTGTATTGAGGGAAGGGATATGCCCAACATAAAAAGTGTGAGTTGATAAACTCTTCGGACACCATGGCATTGTCTACTCAGTCATGTCTTCCAGAAGGCTTTAACCTCCAGATTTTACATCAGCAGGGCTGACACTGGGCAAGTTTTTCTGTGCTGCAGCATGACCACAGCCCTAAAGACCCTTCAGGCTACTTCTTTCCCCTCCCCTTCCACACATATGCACCTGACTCTAGTGGGATTGAATTTGCCACATCTCCCCAAGTCCCTGGAAGATAGAGAGCCCACACAAAGTCTCCTCAAAGGTGACAAAAAAGGGAAGAGTTTCAGTGAGAACACAGTACGAATGCACTGAGAGTAGGAACCACTGGAGATGCTGTTCATCTCAGCCCATGGAGTAGCTCAGTGCTGGGAAAAATCAATTCTAATGTCTAAAAGCAATACCATACTATCAGTAAAAAGTCTGATGAAATTCTGTAAAAAATCTTTGTGCTCAGGAGGAGGAAAGATATCATTGCACAAAGTGGGCTGCATGAAGTGATGAACTTTCTACTTGCACTCGAGATGAGTAGTATCTAGCTGTCTTCCCACTGTTGAAAAATCCCAAGACACTATGAAAGTTGGAAATTCAGCCTTCAAGTTTTAAAGCCCACCAGGTCCACTTGATCGTATCATTTTTAGTTTGACCTCCAGTTCTGCTTTAAATCTGCTTCATTTATTTTTTTTACACAGCTTCAGGAAGGAGTGGAGTGTGAAGTGCTGCTAATAGTGCTAACTTGTTGGCATGTTGCTGTTCATGTCAATGTCTGGCTGATCTGTCATCTCTTAACCCCACACCAGATGTTGTTCAGCCTAGTTTAGCTGTAGCAGAAATGTAATGCACATGTCTCGTCTTGTGCTTCCTGCTGCTCAAAGATAGTAAGCCGTTGATAAATGCAGCAGGTACCTTGTCTGTTGCTGGCCTCCTTGACTGCTAGAAATATTTTGTTATATCTCCAAGAATAAAACTAAGTAACATGATGTGCTGGCATAAGGCTACCCAGATGGTTTCAAACACAAATCAAGGCTCACCAGAAGTAAAAAAGGCAGAAAGAATTGTGTAGTCCCCGACACCCAGTAAACATGTTCCAGAGAATAGGTTTTGCTACTTAGTGGTAAGATCGCCACCTGCACCCATGCATAAATAGAAGCATATTTCCAAGCAGAGAGAAAAAGACCAGGGGATGGATGTGAGGGGAAAGCCAAGTTAAAAAAAAATAAATTTACAGACACCTAGCTGGAGAGAGTTCATGTTTCAGCAAAAAAAATGGTGATTCAGCATTTCCATTAGTGCTTTGGCAGCTGAAAACAGATTTGGTATCACAGCTTTTCCTCAGAGCCCACAGAGCCCAGTAACGATGCTGTACTCATTGGAGAAAGCTGACCATTGTGCCTATGTTATGTGTCATGCCAGGCTGAAGAACTGCAGAGTGTCCAGCCCAGAAGAGATGAGGGCAGTGAGCAAGCATTCCCTAGTATTGAGAAGCTGCAGCAGTTAAGACGTTTTTAAGGTGCCGAGGTATGTTTAAGGCAAAAGAGAATGTACTCCTGGAGATGCTCAGGGTGTCTCTAGGCTCTGAGTGTCTTTTCAAGGGCCTGCAAGACTTCAGTCTGTCATTTTCTCATGCACATTTTCTACCTTATCAGATCACAGCCAAGGAAATGTGGTAAGACTGTTTAGATTGGTTTAAGTTGTCCAAGCATGCTGTAATCATTCCTAAGTATTTATTCTGGGAGAACACAAACTCAGCATTTTCAAAATCTACTGCTCCTGTACAGATAGTCTCCATAATAAAGCCTTTGTTATTTGTAAACCTAGCTGCTTCAAGCTGGTCAACATTTAAAGCCTTCAAAGACATCCCACTGCACATAGAGAAGGTTTTGTTCTGCCTGGTGCAAAGAACTGCCACATCTACCTCCACAGGGGCCAAAAAGCAAGATCAAAGTGGTAGACTCAAGTCAAGATTGAAATGGTAGACTCAAGTTGCACAACAATGAGACATCCTTACTTGGAACAGGCCAAAACTTGGGTTTTGAGAAAAACAAAGTCCTCTAGTCTACAGGGCATCACTTGAAGATGCATTAAAGCTTGAGGCATCAAAATCAAAAGTCCTGGAGCTCTACTCTGAAATTCCTGTTTACATACTTGGTGTGAAGTGCCCATGGCAGCTGGAAAGTGCTGCAATGGACCTGATTTTGCAACAGCGCTGGGCAAGGCTCTGATTCTACACTCTCAGCCATGGACACCAGATCTCGGGGGGGTCCCGTACCAGCTGAGAGCCGGGAGCCCAGGCTGGACCCCAAAAGCTGTGTGTCCCAGGGGACGCCAGGGTCTCGCCAGCGGGGTCCGTGGAGGGGGCTCGTCACGGGCAGCCCGTGACGGCGGTAAAACTGAACCAACAGTGCCCTCGAGCGCTGGACGTAAAAATGACGTCTCAGCTGAGCGTGTTCCACCTCTTCACGGTCCCTGCCCCAGGAGCCTGTTTCAGCTCGCTCATGGCAGCACCAGGAAGCCAGATAAATAGGAAAGCAAAAAAAAAGGGGGGGTGGGGGGCAAAAGGTGTAATGTGTGTGACCCCTTCCCTTCCCAGGGGTCGATGCTCTTTTGACCCTGTGTGCACATAGAAACAAATGGTTATAGACTTGACTTCCTGCCCATATTTGTATCAAAACCCAAATTTGTGTTCCTTAGCCCAGGAAGGTGTCCTGTGGGCTTCACAGTGGCTAATGTATCACAATTTACACGAGGCGGGTGGTCCCTCACCTTGGGGTCAGCAGCAGCCACCCTGACCAGACCTTTATACACATTGTTAAAATCCTTCTTTGTTTTAATGTTGGCTTGCAGTGGCAGTGTGGCACAGCAGAGCTAAAGAGAACTGCATTGTACAAACCAAGAATCATAGAATCATAGAATCATTTGG
>NW_009600059.1:0-691 GCF_000690535.1 Cariama cristata
GGGGTGAATTCGTCTCCCCCAGCCTCACCGGGGCGGTCAAGGCAGTGGGGCAGTAGGTTGGTAAAGTTGCTTTAAAAATACTGACCAGATGCATTGCTGACACTTAAAGCAAAGGCTTTTTAAAGAAAAGGGAAAAAAAAAATAAAAAAAATCCCCTGGCTGTTTTTTATAGTGGCAAAGGGTTTTTACATGCTGGGCTGATTTCAGCATTTGGTTTTCTTTTTTTTTTTTTTTTTTTTTTCAAAATTTAGAAGTGCATAGTTTTGATCAGAAAACAGAAGGTAGCAAACTGACTGGTAGACTGTGCTTCATATATGAAATCTGATATATAAAGTTCAAAATGTACCATCAGTTTTTGCTTCTTGGCAAAAAAAAACCCAAAACAGACACTGCATTGCTTTTTGGGGGGAGCAGTCACCACTGATTTTCATCCCAGGCCTCTCGTCCTCCCTCCCAAAGAAATATTTTTCTATCCTGGTAAGCTGGCCAAAAAGATCAATCTCCCTTTAAAAAAAATAATCTGTAAAATTAGGAAGAATAATATTTACCTATCTCGCAAGGTTGCCTGGAAGGCTTTATTTTTGCAAAACCCTCCGAAAACACCAATTTTTTTATTTTTTCCTTTTTTTTTTTTTTATTTTTTTTTTCCCCCCCCTTTTGGGACCAGAAAGGTTCACCTCTCCCAGGGTAC
>NW_009600059.1:740-1082 GCF_000690535.1 Cariama cristata
AACCGCTGCTCCGATCCAAGGCAAGAGGGATAAGGGTGGACTCTCTTTTTTTTTTTTTTTGTCCTTTTTTTCTCTTTTTTTTAAACAAAACTAGGCAAGGACAAGAGAGCCTCCTGCGGGGAGCGAGTGTGGGGGAAAGAGAGGGGGCGAGCCGAGCCAGACAAGCGCCTGAGTGATAACTTGCCTGAACCCTTTGATAAATGAGTTGACTCTTTTTTTTTTTTTTTTTGGCCTTTTTTTTAACTTCATTCGCCACACGCCAGGAACAGAATTGGCCCAAACTAGTGGAATTGGCAGCAAAACCCCAACATCCAAGTGTGTCTGGTCAATAGAGCGCTTGTT
>NW_009600059.1:1159-1456 GCF_000690535.1 Cariama cristata
TCTTGTCTCGCCCCTTTCTCTCTCGCTCTGTCTTTTTAAAATATTCATCAATGGGGTGGGTGGTTTGCTCTAGTCATTAAAATATCTTTTTTTTTTTTTTTTTTTCCTCCCCTCCCTCCCCCTTGCTTTCTCCAGGACTGCCGCTGTTGAGTCTGTGGGAGTATGAATCAGCAGCAGCAGAGAATGGCTGCAGTTGGGACAGACAAAGAGCTCAGTGACCTGCTGGACTTCAGTATGGTAAGGGAGTGCAGCCGGACGGGGGGGGGCTTTAAAGACCCCGGGGCTTTGCTTGCGTGC
>NW_009600059.1:1470-17597 GCF_000690535.1 Cariama cristata
AAGGGAGGAAATGCGAGCCTGTAAATTGGACGTGATGGGTTTCAGATGTGCTGTGTTTGTGTGCATGCACATGTGCTGCAACTTGTTTATTTTCAAGTTAAAGCAAAGCCTCTGCCCCTCCTCTTCCCCCCCCGCACCCCTCTTCCCGTCAAGTGTATATTGTTTCCTTGTAGGGAGCGCAGAGAGGTGGGGTGGGTTTTTTTTTTTGGATGGGGAAATGTAACGGAGTTGTGTATTCTCTGTTGAAACGCTCGCTGCGAAACGGGTTGGGTGACTGTTTCTGAAGCCGTGCAAGGATGTAACTTCAGTAGCTGATTAATCGAGCTTTTTTTTCCTCTCCCCAGATCCAGACTATTAAACTTTTGCTCCCACAGGTTATTTTGTCACAATTTGAAACGTGTCCAAGCTCTCCAGCACATTATTTTTGCAGGAGTTGGACACTTGCGTTCCCCACGCTGTGCTCTTCTGTATCCTGGAAACCTTTAACTGCATTTAGGAGCTGTTTATTTTTCAAAGAAACGGGACCTAAGAGTTCCCCCCACAAGGGTTTGCACAGCTCGGAGGGAGGAGAAGTCCCTTCTAGTGGTAGCAGAGTGAGGGTCAGTCCCTGGCACGTCCGTCTGTGCTGCCGTCCGGCGTTGGCGACGTGCCACGCTGCGCGCTTGCCGCACCGGTGCTGGCTGTCGTTGGCAGGTGACTCGGGGAAGGGAGAGCTTGTGTTCAAAAGAAAAGAACTTACTGTTGGGTTCCTCTGTTGTGTGCTGCACCCTCATGGCACTGGGAGCGTGCGTCTTGCTTTTTAGATAAGCGAATGTGCTGCGAAGATAGAAAATAACCCAGCTCCACGAGGAGGAATAACCGTGAGTGTTGCTGCTGCGGCTCTGGGCTGTCCTGGGTTGCCCAACCCATGGCCCCGCTGGGCCGATTTTCTGGTCCGTTGAAGAAGGGAGTAAAAGGGGAAAAGTGGTGGCAGAACTCAGGGTACCTGCTCTCCTGGTACCACTTACGTCTGTGGGAAGTGCTGTGGCTTGGCTGCTTTTCTGCACCCGAGCGCTGAGGTTTAGCAATGGGAAATAAAGCTTTTTGTACAGCTGGGGCTTGTACCTGTCCCGGCAGGGCTCTGTGCTAGAGGCGGGGGGGATCAGTGATGGGGTCTCTCAGTCCCCCAAAGAGATTCCTCTGCAGGAGGCGAGGCCCAGTTCTCCCAGTTTCATGCTTTTGTTGGGAGACTGGTTAAGTTACCAGCGATGTATTTTTACAGTGGTATGTTTTATGGTTGGTAGAGGGGACTGCAGTGACGGTACGCGTTTAAAAACAGGAATCTGTTCAGGGCTTGCTGGGGAGCGGTGTGTGGTTGGTTGTCCCTCTCATCTCAGAGGTCCTGCGGGTTGGCAGGAGCCCTGGCGCTTTCCCTCTTCTGCACCAGAGAGTGCCTGGTTTTGAACTGCACTTTGGGTCAGTAACCCATCACCTGCTCCCTGGCTGGGTGGCAGTCGCTCCCGCTTTGCTTTTGCTCCCTCTTAGGGAAAAAAAAATAAAATAATCAAATCCCACTCACCATTTAGAGCTTTAAAAAAACCCCAAGACTTAACGAACCATCCTCGTTTGCATGCTCGGAGTTGTATTCGCTGGAGGGGTCCTGACCTGTTCCCTCTGTGAATGGATGTTTCTGTCCTTGGAGATTAATCTACACCTAATGGTTGAATTTGGGTTCGATTCCAGTGCTCTTACGCTGGTGTAAACCTGGGAACGACCAGAACTTGTTCTGTGTTCGTGTAAAGCTCATGTGGTCAACAGCGGCACCGGGGGCGGCTGCTTGCAGGATCAGGGCCTGCAAATGTCATTTGCCAGCAAATGATTCAAAGACATTCCCTCCAGGATAAGTTGGCCGATGGGCTCCGACGCCATCTGGATTGAAGCCAGATCTGTTTCACAAACCCTCATCTCTGCACACCCGTCTCCTGAGTTTGCATAAAGGGAATATGAACATCTCTCCTGAAGGATGAGTCGCTAAAATGAAAAGCTTCCTAGCTAGTAGACGGTCTTCGCTCTGGCGTCGCAAGCTTGCTGTGCGCAGTGTGGATCTGTCGAAGAGGGGTTACTCTCCCTGTGTCGTGAGGATGCAGGCTTTTTGTCCGCAAAGCTCGCTCTTTCAAGTATATTTATATTTTTCTTTGAATAAGCGGGAGTGGCGCATCAGTCCACTCATCCTCTTCAAGGGAGTAGATGGGAGGGAAGACTAGAGAGAGAGATTCAGAGCAGCTGGAAGCATTTGCTTCAGATCAGTATTTTGATCCCATTTTTCTAGGGAAAATATGTTCAACCCCAGGAGTCTGTGGGCCAGCTCTGTGCTGTGTTTTGCTGTGCAGCGAGTGAATTTTAAAATCTGACCCTAACGGGGTTGTACAGTCAGACGTGAGTTTGTGGGGTCAGTAAATGACAGGGTTGTGCGAGATGCTGAGGTCCTGGAAAGAAAGACTCGTGCCTTCTTTCATAAATGAATACGTTGGGTAGTTATTGAGCTGCAATGTGCTCGCCCAAAGCGTTATGCCAGTGTCATTTGCCGATAAGGGTGAAAATCAAAGGTATCTATAACGTGCCGGAGCCAAACACCCTGCTATGTAGTCTGATCGCTGCTTTGGGGTGTGCACGGCAGCGTGCTTACCTCTACCTCTGAACAAATTGCCTTTTATAATTGCCCCAAAGTACAGGTAATTTGTAAGCTTGCTTTCACCACCGCTCCCTGGCAGTAATCCAGGACGGGCTTGCAGATCTGGAGGAGAGCTTTCGAGAAATCATCCGGTCTATAGAGTCGCCTTGCTGGCCTAACCTATTTATTAGGCATGGGTTTTGGTGCGTTATCGTTTGGTCTGTGGTTGCCAGGCCTTGCAGCTCGGCCTGGGGGCACAGGCTGTGCCCGGTCTGTGCCGTTGGGAGATGCTCGGCTGTGAGGACTCGCTGTGGTTATATCCCGTCTTGGCTGTGCCGTGGTGTCGGTGTTTGGTGGGAAGGTGCAGGCAGGTATCTCGGCCGGACTGGGGTACTTGGAGGGCAGGGGCACCCCACGGCATGGGGAGGGCCGGGACGGAGGAGCCCGGTTGGGCACGTGGGGTGGGGTTGGGGGTCTGTCTGTGCCGTGGAGCACGCCTGCCAAGCGAGATAGAGGCAGGCGGCTGTGTGCCAGCCTAGGTCTCTGGCAGAAGTGAAATGCTGTTAACAGCCATGATTATTAGCAGAGTATTAACCATATGCTGCGGGGATGTGAGTTGTCAGGGTGGGTTTCTAGCTCGATGAGACGTTGCAGGGTGGGCAGGGGCTTGAGCAGTCACACAGGACCTGCCATCTGATTTCTCTGCAAGCGACTGCTCTCGTTTCGTGCCAGCCCTCGTGGCTCCAGCCATCGAAATGGGGGTGAAAGCCAAACTGTTAGCGGCAAGCTCGCCGCTGCTGCTTCTGATGTGCTGGAGGATGCCGAAGCTGTGCCCTGCTCTGGCCAAGGCACAGTGCCTGTGTTTCCATGATAAAACTCTTTTTTGTTGTTGTTTTTTTGTTTAGAGCGAAGCAGTTGGGAAGTTTGACTTTACATCGCAGTGGGCGTTTGGGGCTGTAGTCAGGAAGGTCTGTCTGAAATGAACACGTATAAAATATCCTGCTGGCAATGTTTATTGAGTCAAATTCCCTCTTCTCCCCGAATTAACGGCTGGATACTTTCCACGCTGCAAAATAGATTTCAGGTTTTGAGTTCAGGCCTGAGGTTGATTCAGCCTGGAGTTCATAAGGTGGAAGAGTGGAGAAAGTGAAAACAGCTATTTAATTTGAAAACACTGATGCGCTGGTAGAAGTCCACAATAAATTAGATGCTGCCTGATATTGTTACTTGTGTCTGGCAAATTCCCTTTCTCACTTACGAGTTCGCTATTGGAAGTGTGGGATCTCTTAGCTATAACCTCCGCGGTAGCGGGTGCGGGCGTTTGGATCTTCCCATACGCTGGATTTGCATCTTTTAACCTGGGAGAAATGAAGGGAGAATAAAATCTTTGAGAGAGGTGGCAGGTGAGCTATGAGGGTATGCAGAAGTTGTCAGCTGTCAGGGAGGCTGGAGATAGGACTTGAGAAACCAAATACAGCGACTTAAGATGGGGGATTTTACATAACCGTTTAAATCTACATTATTCAAATCCAACATAGGCCAAGTAATGACCCCATTACGCTCATGCCTGGGTCCTTCCTCCATGCCTGGGTTCCCTCCGTAGGTGCCAGCTCCGTAGGTGCCAGCTCCGTAGGTGCCAGCTCCGGTTCATCTCCTCCCTACCCCCCTCTCCGTTTATTTTTAAAGCAACATTGAAAAGCAGAAAGGAAATTTGCAGTGAGTGGGTGAACTTTGCCGGTGAGTGACATAGACCAGCGAAGGCAGCCGGCACTTCACGTATGACTTGTGCTGGGCTCCTCGAGACAGCGTACCCCGTCAACTTCAACCCACACCACGGTGGAAAAACAAGCTGGCAGCAAGAGAGAAAAAAAAAAAAAACAACAAAAAAAAAACAAACCCGAAAGACTTCCTGGAGTTGGCAAGCGATAAGGGTGTTTGGAGCCTGTATCGAGGCGAGGGGTAACCCGGAGTTCCCCCCTCTCTGGCGTCACCCCTTTTTAGCATCCCCACTTGCCTTGATACGGAAAGGGGTCCGTGAGTCCTTAATCCCTTGGGGAGGGAGAGCAGGAAGGTGTTGCATCAGACTCAAAATACCTCTTGAAGGAGGCTGGTGAAGGGGGGAGAGATGGGGAGGGCATCCCCCAGGGTGCAGGGGTGTGGGTGGCAGGGAGGGGGGGACCCCCCCACCTCTTGTGCAGAAGTAGAGAGCACTCGTTGCACAATGGAACAAGGCTGTTCATTTTCTCCACTGGTGTTTGCTGCTCAAACCTTGGGGTTTTTAGCATCAGCAAGTATTAAGCAGAAACGCTCATGAAAAAGAGCCAGCGGGGTGCTTTGTTGTTGTTGTTGGGTTTTTTTTGGTTGCTTTTTGCTGCTCGGTGCCATCATGTTCATGCATCCCCCCCCCCCCCCCCCCCCCGCCCCGCTCGCACATGCAGTGCTCGCCACTTCGAAAGGGGGTTTCTAACCACTTCGCTTAATCCTCTTCCCTACCTTAAGAGGAGGGAGTGAGCACAGACCGGGTGGGATCAGCTGCGTAAATTCCATTTTTAGTAATTTTAACCATCTTTGCAGATAAAACCCCCAGTACCCTGCAAGGCGGTGGGGGCAGGAAAAACCTGTAGCATTGCAGAGGAAGGTTGGTTGCAAATCTTTTGGTGTCGTCAGGGTTTGTTTTTGTTTTCTAGCCCAACTTCCTGAGGAAACAAGGCGTATTCGATGGCGGGGCTGTGCCGGTCCACCCCAAGTGACTTGGGAGCCCATCGCCGGTGGGCGGCAGGTTCCTGGGGGGGTTGCAGCAGGAGCCCCCCCAGCGGTGCGTGGCCAGGGGCTCTCCCTGCAGGGCTGCATGGAGGGTGTCGGGAGAGGGGGGGTCTGGCCGGGGCGAAGCCGTGGGAAGGCAGGTGTCTGCAGGCGGGGAGGGGTTGTCCCCACGCGGGCTGCACGCTTACACCCTGTTTACACCTTTATTTAAATGCATATCTGTAACATAGACGTGGTGTGCATCTGTGCGTACTTATATATGATCTCAGTTTTACGTTCTTTTTTTTGAATGGCAGTTGGTTTCTTAACTGCTCTCTTTGCATCTCTACCGCATTTAACTGTTGGGTTTTTGGTTGTGTGTTGGTTTTTTTTTTTTTTTCCCTCCCTCCCCAGCGTTTGTGAAAACAAAGCTGGGCAGACGGTTTTGTACAAAGGAATGTTTCTGACCACAGCCAGACATCAGCTATGTCAGGGCATGAAATGCTGCATTTCTGTAGGCTCTTGTGCCATTACATTGTTTAATCTTCAAAGCTTTAAACTTTTGAGTTACTCAGACATTGCAAAGCTAAAAATAATAAAAATTCAAATGACTTGGTGGTGAAAGTATCTTGAGTTGAGTACTAAAAGGATATTAAAATGTTAATTCACTAAGCGTTTTCCCACCAGTTGTTTTATTGGCTGAAGCTCCATTTGTGTGGAGAAGAATTAGTTTTCTGCTGCACGCAGGTGCATATAAATTTTTAAATAACAGCTTCTGAAACCCTCCCAACTTATATTAAAAATATTTATACAGGTTAGCCCACGAGGTATGCAGTATTTTTGAGGAAGCTCTCTGGCAGGAGAAGATTAGTTGTGATACTGAAGCCACAGCAGTACAGCAAACAAGCAGCCAGAATGACCGATGCTGTAAAATACGTTAATCTTTCTAATCGTGAGTTGAATACCTTTGCCCTTGGCACAGCTTCTCCCACTGGATCCCAGGGCTGTGTTAGCTCCCGGAGCCCCCGAAGTAGCACGGATGGGAGCTGCTCCGCAAGGCTGGAGGGTTCTTCCCTCTGAGAGCTGGTGTGAGGCTTCCCGCACCGAGGTCGAGCATCGCTGGAGCGTGCGGCTTCGTCATCTCTGCCCGTGCCAGCTGGAGCCCGCGGGCAGCCCGCATCCTCCCCAGGCTCTGCGTGTTGCTGGAGACGGGTCTGGGAGCACGGGAGATGCAGGATGAGACCCGGACCGCTGCAGGTTCTGGGGTGTTGAGGGATAAAACGAGCTTTGCGAGGTGCTGTTGTTTTCCTGCTAGCTTTTTATGAATGGAGTCAGCCTTTCTGCATGGCCGCATGGACACCCTCTAGTCTGGACCTTGGTGAATACGTTGGGGAAGAAAGCGTTGGTTTTGACCACAGCAATGATGCTTCTTGGATGGTTTTCAGTTGCACCTAAGGAACCAGACACACTGTGTACGCAGGAGAAGTTTATGCACGTAGCAATGTGTGGGTATATTAGCGCACAGCTGCGCTGCTCTCCTGTCCCTCCTGCAGCTGATCTATGTAGCAGGGACACAAGGAAAGTTTTTTGCATCAATAAAGTGCTTCTCTTCCCCCTTTCCTCCCCCCTGCCTGCCCAATCTGACCCCCTTTGCAGCAGCACAGTAAAACTAACATACTGAAATCTCTTTTCTCTTCCCTTCTCTCTCGTCTTCTTGTTTTTCTAGATGTTTCCCCTGCCAGTGGCTAATGGAAAAAACAGACCCACGACCCTAGCGAGCACTCAGTTTGGAGGATCAGGTACTGTCATCTTTTTTTTTTTTTCTTTTTTCTTAACACCGTAAGGTTTCTTGCAATAAATTTGTGTTTGCTTCCAGAGACCCAAAAGGAGGGGGTTCTGTAGTTCTGTGTTACGTATTTTTCTGCTGGTGGTCTGCTACTATTTCTCTGGATGATTTTCTTGTTGCTCCATGTGTCTGTGGGTAGGCAAAGCTGCTCTTGCCGATCTGTCTCCAATTAAGAAGTCAATTACCTGAGCTGAAGGTTGTTGTCTCGCCTCTCTGATTGAAGCAGCCTGAGAGCAGACAGTCAATGCTGTTCTCTTAAGCTGCTTAGACAAACATGTGTCTGCAGACGCACGCTCTGGAAGACTTTTACTGTACGTCACCGAGAAGACAACGGTGATGGTGGTTAATTCCTGGGGCACAGCTGCCCAGAAGGGAAACTCTGGTGCAATTTGGGTGTCTGCTCCATTCAGCCCCTCCAGCAGCTCCCTGCTGTTGGGTGGGATCTCAGCATTCCCAAAGAGGCCTTTGCAAAACCCTCCTGGCCAGATGCTTCCAGGCAGGATGGTTGCCCGGGGGAGGTGAGCAGCAAGGGTGTCTGGAGCTGCTTCACCAGCCTCCAAGCTGGACCCCGCTGCGGTTTTGGGGTGCTGTCGAGCAGAGCCTCGCCTGTCCCGCCTTGCTGCAGTGCCCCCAAAGCCAGCAGCTGGCCCAGCTCCCCAGAAGCGCCGAGTGTCTGCATCTCTGCCGGCCAGGATGCCGAGGAGGGGCCAGGGGTGCCAACATCAAAGGGTTTTGGGAGCAGGGCGTCTGTGGGGAGGAGCGGGTTGGTGATCCGGCTGCGATAGGAGACGCTTTAGATGTCTGATTGGAAAATGCGGTGCTGGTTAATTTGAGGCTGAAGCGGAGAATTCCCCGGCTGGTTGGATGGTATGGTGCCATGCCAGGCTTTTGATGCCCGGGGAAGCCGCTCTGTGCAGGGCTCGCTGCGGCCTCTGGCATGCAGGAAGTTTGGTTAATTTGCCCTTCTCGCTGAAACACCCTGATGCTTTGTGGATAGTTAAAACTTGACCATCTCTTCCCTGGACCGACTTGAGCTGTCCGGGGAAACTCCTGGCCATGTGGAATGGCCGTGCCCTGACACTGGGAAGCATCCCGGAGACTAGGGTGGGATTTTTGGATTGCAGCTTTGATGCCACGGCGTGTTGTGGGGCAGCTCTTGGGGAAACCTGCAGAAGCTGGACAGGAGAGATGTACTCTGTCCTGCCCTGCTCCTGCCCTTGTTGACCAGGGGAAATTTAATGCTTTCAGATCGGACTGTTTAGCTGCATGTCAAGATGGTTTTGAGCAAACATTTTTAGAGGGAGGGAAGCTGTTGAGTGGGTGCTGAAGGAAATTTGAGGGGAGAAAACTCTTGGTTTAACCCAGATGGAAGCTGATTTCTCCAGCGAGTGTTCCTGTATGCGACTTCTGCTGTTAAAATAATCCACCAAAGACGTGCTACATGCTGGTGAGAGAATAGTAATGGAGCAGCTCGCTTTAATTTGTTTCCTGCTCAGAGGCTGGCTTGGCTGCTGGGTTTATAGTGCTGGCCAGCGAGGGGAGGCTGCGAGCGGGGCTCTGCAGTTCAGCCGGTCGCAGCGACCGGACCCCCCTCCGCTTGGCTGTGCAGCAGCCGAAACAACATAAAATCTTTTATTCTTCCCCCCGCCACCTCCCCGTTCTTTTCTTTCGGGTGAGTGAAAGGTAATGTTGACACCACCCTTCCTCTGGGCTGCTGCTTTTTGAGTCTGGCTGTGAGCAGTTCATAAAAACAGAGAACTGGTGTTATACAACTGCACTGAAGGCAGTTGCACAATCGCTGCTGTCCTGGGCTCGGGGCTCTTTGGTCCTGCCGTGGGCATCCTGGGTTTGAAATGCAGCTCGGGGCTTGGTTTAGGGGAAACCTTTTGCTCCAGGAGCGGAGTTAGCCCTTGGCCAGTCATCCTTGGCCTCACCTTTGGAGAGCGAAGGGCATGTTGCATTTGCATGTCGGTTTTAAGACTTCTCTCTGGTCCCGAACGGTTGATGATTGATTTTTACTGGTGGGGTGAATAACTGCAGTAAGACGTTAACGAGATGTGCCGTGCACAGGGATGCAGTGCGTCTGTTAGAAGGATTCAAGGTGTCTAAAGTAGGGCCTAAACAGTGGCGAGTGGTTGTTTTTGTAGTTTGTTGATGTTGGTTTACCTCAGTTCACTAATTGACACGAAGGTACAATCAGGTACTAGTTCATCCCCAAAGGCATAACCAGCCATCCACCTCAAAATTTGATTTGAAAGTCGAATCGTCGGCAACCCTGATGTGGTCAGAGGGTGAAGAGCAGATGGTCCTTGGATTTGGGGACCTGGCCTTGCTGAGGGAGCAGAGTGCTTCGCAGCCACACCATAATCTGGACCTGGAGATTAGCTCCCTAAATCTTCTTGCCTAGGCTTCATCTTTAATGTGCCTGATGTTTTTCGGATGCTCCTGTTCAATCGGCATCCCGTACCCCTGATAAGGACAGCGCAGCGTTTCCCCTCCGCTGCCGTCCCTCTGCCTGGAAGGGAGGAGCAAACAATTCGCTTAAGTCTGAGCTGGGTGGTGTGCACCATAGTGCCAGTAGCTCGTTATTTGGGGTTATTGTAGTAACCCCAAGATGATAAACTGATTTCTTATGTGCTAGAAAACTTGGTGTTTCATGCTTCTGCCTACCCTTGGACGTGTGAATTTGTGGCCTCCTGCTTTTCATCTCTCTCCTCCGTGGAGAAATCCTGGGGCAGTATATAGCTTTCCCCCCCACTCTGGAGGAGCTATTAACTGGAGGTTCTTTCATCTCCAGGGAAAGTTAGGAGTGAAGGGAGCAAGGCAGTGACTCCGATGGCTGCCAACCAAAATGCCCCACTTGCCAAGATAAGATTATTGCTTCGAAAGTCCAACCGGTAAATAAGGGAGCGCAGTCATTTGAAACAGTGCTACGAGAAAATCACAGTGCTAAAATTGCCCCAAGTTCAAATCCTTTTCAAATCCCAATTAATAATTGCCCTGACCAAGCTGCTGGCATTCGTGCCAGTGGCCCCTTCGCAAAGGGGAACCCATTTTTCTCTCTCAGGCCTGGAAAATTCAAAGTGTTAATGCAAGCCCTCCAGCTTTGAGATCCCTTTGTTTTTATATTTGTCTCCTGGTTTTATTTTAAGCTCTGCCACTGTTTCCCTCATTTCTGTCCTTAAATGCACCAGGGAGGAACTGGTTTAGCTACCCCGCCGCATGGACGATTCAGCACCTCCGTTTTGCGTTTTCTTGGCAAGGCGAAACCCAACAATTGTCACTGGGATGGAGCTTACGTCACGCCGACCGTGTCTGCAGCATTTATAGCACATATAGGTCACCGCGGGGAAGTTGGTCTTCCTGGGGCTTTGAGCTGCAACTAGTGTTTTCCAGCGTTAAGCCGTGTCATTTGCTACTGGTATTTTATTTTAGCCGGGACGCTCAGTATGTGCCTATTGTCCCGGTCCTAGAAGGCTGCGGTTTCATCTTCCTCTCGCCAAACTGTTTGTTTATTATTTGCAGTAGCAAAACATTTAAAACCCTATCCTCCATCCCCCCCCCCATGTCATAGTTCATAAATGACTAATCTGATCAGAAACGAGCTCCCTCCCAGCGCGCTTAATTAAACTGTGCCTCTAGCAGGAAACCGCTCATGCTAAATTTCACATGGAAATAACCATTTTTAATTGATACTAAGACAGAAGGAGTGGCAGGAGGCAAAGAAGTTTCATTGTCTCTTCCCAGCTCGGGCCGCGGCATTGCCGCTGCGGCATGGGGCCGTGCCGGGGCTCTCGCCTCATGGCCACCGAGTTTTCGGCAGGGTCAGTGCATGCCGGCTGCTCCTTTGCTTTAGCAAATGAGTCGAGGCTCTGCGGAGCAGGGAAATAAAACCGAGGCAAATGGTTGTGCGAGGTAACGCATTTCCCGGAGCAGCTCCTGAGCAGCGCTTTGCATCCGTGGTTAATACGGAGAGTGTGCGACCATCTCCCCTCCGCTTCGGAAATGGTGCGCGGTGCCGGCTTCGTGTCCGATTGAAACAGGAGCCCGGGAGGTCTGCTGCCGACAGACGATTCTGCTTGCGACAAAAAAAAGCTCTGCTAAAAAAAAAAATAGCTTTTTTATTTATTTTCTCCTTCCCTGTTGAGTGGGTGAATTTGCCATTAAATATCTTTTCCTTCTTGCTTGGGATCTCTTAGGTGGGTTTGGAAGGGAGAGTCCCCTCCTGGTCTGTGCTGTGATTTCCACCCCCAAAATTTGTTCAATGTTTTTTGTTTTTTTTTTTTTTTTGCTAACGAGATGGTGAGATGAGGCTCATTGTTGAGGGAATTGCTTTGATCGAGGGAAGTTCATAAAATACATTTGAAGCTGGTTAACCGGGGAGTTTTTCAAAGAGTTACAAGCTGGTGCATGTAACAAATTTTAAGTTATAGTCTACTGAACAAAGTAAATGCGTTTTCCCTGGAGGTAGGTGAGTCTGTATCCCCTTTGAAAGCCTGCTTTAAACAACATTCAAACTTGGATACCTGTGGCAACAGCACTGAAAGTAATAAATTCTATGAAAGATGAGATTGTCTCTTTAATTGGTGCTATGGGTGAGCTGTTTGAAGATTTAATTATTTTGTGTGTGCAGGGAGCCCTGCGTTGGGAAGCTCCGAGGCGGGGAGGGAAGGGTCTGGTGTGCCGGCCGGGAGCGCGGTGCCTGCCCCGGTGGCTCGGCGAAGGCAGGAGCGGTGCTGGGCTCCGCTTTGCTTGCGGAGTGGCCGATTGGGTGGTTTGCGGTAAAAATATCTTTTAGTTTTAGAGAGTTGCGAAGAGCTAAGCGCAGCGTTTCTATTGCCGTGTTGTCAGGAATTGAGTTTCAGGCTGCAGAAAAGCATTTGCAACTGTTTACCGTAGCGAGGAAAGCAGGAGCTTTTATTAGTAAGGATGTATCACGTTTTCCTACTAACTGCCTCTAGTTCCCACATGTTTTGCTTATGCTGAGGTGGGAGTGATGGGCTTTGCTTGCTATTTTGATAGATGATGAAAGGCAGACGTGAGGTGCGCAATATGGGACTTGATATTTAAAACTGGCACTTTCCGTTAAAGTCTGTACTTGAGGCTGCTTGTTTATGTTGCGGTTACGTGCGTGCCCATACAGCAGGTTTGCAAAACTGTCACTAAACACAAAGCCACCACAACAAAAAAAGTCAAAGCAGAAAAATCGCCTGCCTGTTGGCATGACCGTTTCGTTCAAAGCAAATATTACTTTTTAGCCATTATCAAAGGAAGGAAAACAAAACAAAAAAGCCTTGCCATGTACAAGTCAAGCTTGCAAAGCTGTGAGGTCTTGTTAGCCTGGAAGGAGGCAATCCCTGCAGCTCTCTGCAGCCCTGGAGCGTTTCCATTCCTGCTGCCGGCAGATCCCGCTCCCCGGGTGTAGGAGGATGCTGCCGGGGCGTGCTGAGGGTATTGCCGGGAAACACCCCGGGTGCTGCAGTCCCAACCTTTCCAGTAACAAAGCCTGGAGGACTTTCAGTGAAGTTCGTCTCCCACGTGCTAGTCAGGTGCGTTTAAACGATTTTCTGCTTTGTTTTTGTCTCTGCCCTAGGGAAGCTCCTGTTCTCCTTCCTCTCCCCTTTCTGCTCCCTGTTTTTCCCGTGGGGTGGGTCCCATTAACCAGGGTACAGAAAGCAGGGTTTGGAAAAAAAGGCTGGGAGAGCCTGAAGGCTGGGGACAGGGAGTGCGGGTCGGCAGGAAATAGCGAGCATGGGGGAACAAATGGCCGGGGAAGATCTTCACGCCCGTTTCCCTTAATCCAGCATCACACCCCAGTTTACGTCTCTGATCCTTGTGTCCTGGGATGTGTGTTCCCGCTCCCAGGGCTTCCCCACCTGGGCAGCTGTTTCTCCTCTGCCTTTGCAGTGAGGTTAAAACATGATGGACGCCTTCTCTCTCTCTCTCTGTTACCTCTCATCAAATTTATTTTTTTTTCCCCTGAATTTTTGGGCAAGGCTGAGAGTGAGGGTGTCCCACCGGAGGTGCAGCTGGTTTCTAACGGACATGCAAGGAGTGAGCCTGGGAAGAGCAGGAAAAGGACGACCAAGCTGTTGGGGCAGTGGGGATGCTCTGACAGCAGCTCAGTGCTTCTCCAGCCGTTGGGGAGAGGCAAATATAACCTGGTCCCTGGCTTGGTGTGTGTTTAACTTAAAGGGTGGATGTTTTCAGGGGAGGGCTTTTTTGAGGTTGTTTTGGGGTGAGGTGGTTTTTTTTTCGTTCTTCTCCCACCTCAGAGGAGAGTCCTCCTGGCTGGATTTGAGATTTTGAATGAGGAAAGAGCACGGAGAATGTCGAGGGTGCCAGAGAACCAAAGCTGCACTGAGATAAGTGACAGCTTTTGTTTAGAAACTGCAAATTTGACACAGACCTTGTTTAAGCGCACAGTTTTAACTTTGCCAGAAGAGCTAAAGCAGCACAGCTATCTCCTGCCGGCAGAGCTTTTTCCTTCCCTAGATGAGGCAATTCAGCACTAGTGTGACTGCCTGCTCAAGGGGTTATGACGCGATGAGGGTATCTTATGTAAAAATCACGTGCCGTGCCTGGATTAAGGCTGACGTGAAACTGGGCTAAGAGTGAACCTTCTGTGTTTCAAAAGAATGTGTACAAGCTCAAGCACCTGCTTTTCTTTTAATCAGAGGAGCTGGGTGCATATTCATTGCATGCCTGATGTCATTGCCTTGTTGGTACTGCTGTCTTCTGGATCGCAAGGGCCAGGGTCTCATTACAAATGTTCTCCTGGAGGGCAGCACCCTTGGGGTTTGGCGCTGGGATACAGCAGCTCTGCTTCAGCCCACCTCAAATTCAGCTCACGCAGGACTGCCCAAGCGGCACGTGTTGGTGCGGGACTGAATCTTTGGCTCAGCATCCCAGCTTGAGGCCTTGCACGCTTGTTGTGCCCTTTCCAAAGGGGAGAGATGGCTTTGGAAGGGGCCCAGCAGGTCTGGCAAGCATTTCTGCTGGACCTCGCTGCTGCTAATTTCAAATTCTGCATGCTCTGTAGGGTGCCATACTCCAGCACGTGTCCTGCGTGTGACCAGTTGCTCTGTCTATTGCCCCTCCATTGTTAATCTTTATATCTTTATATACGTTGGAATTACTTTTTTTTTTTTTTTGGTGGTTTGAGACAGCAAATTGGTGTCTTAAGGGGATGGATGTAATCCATAGTGCTGTTACGTTACTCTGAATGGCCTCATCTCTAACCTGGCACTACGTGCTCCAGTGTTAACATAGCTGAAGGATGCTATAAATGCATCTTCTCTGCTCGCTAGCACCCAAAATCTCTGGTAAAGGTGATACTTTTGATGCTCTTCTAACACAAGAGCAGGCTCTGATATGATGTTATTCACAAATGACATGTTCACAAGTAGGAAGATGATCCTTAGCTGGGAGAAGGAAATGTTGACACAAGTCTCCCCGTGGTCATCGGAGTGAAGTTGTGGGCATCTGTGTTTCTGAAGTGCTTTGAGCCGCAGACTCGAGGGCACGTGAAGAGGCCATCAACTAAACTCAACAGGCAGGTGAAACCCTTTCGGGAAATGCCACGTCCCCTCACGGATGAGGCTGATACGAGATGATTGTCTAAACTGGGCTGATCTGTCCGTTGGCAGCAATGTGGCGCGATTAGCTAACTGCGGGAGCGGAGGTGATCTGACTTCATCAGCTGGAAACCTGCCCCGGCAGCGGCGTGAGCCCGACTGTGCCTGAAAAACGCGCTGTGCTGCTGGGGAGTGGGTTTGGTACCTCTCCCCCATGGCGCAGGTCAACCCCAGGTTGCTGATTACTGACTGTTGTTTCTCTTTTATCTTGATGCTCCTTCCCCGGTGAGGCTCCTTGCTGCTTCTGCTCAGCCTGTTTTACCTGCTCCGGGCGCAGGAGGGGTTTACCCACCCGTGCACCGGCAGCTGCCCAGCACCTTCTCCATCGCATGGAGGGCTGCCTAGTGCTGGGCCAGTGGTGAATGTGTGGCCGATGCAGCTGTCTCAGTTATGCCAAAAAGTTTTGCCCACATCTGCCTCTTAGATTCCCAGCCGCGTGGGTTGGGATTATCTTGCCCTCTCCCAATGCCTCCAAATAGCTGAGAAATCCCAGGAGCACAGCAAGGGGGTGGCAGCTTGGCCACTCCAAGAAGGAGCACCGGCTTGTGTGCCTGTCCCTGTGTGGCAAGGACAAGGGTCCTGAGCAGCGTTGGAACTGGGTGCTGGGTTTTCCCCGGCACAACCCCAGGCCACCAGCCCAGCTGGATACGTGCAGGGGCCTGAACTTGATGAACTTGGGAGACAAGGATGGGCAGTGACCTGCTTGGTGTCACGCTTCCCGGCTAGCAGGCAGCTCGGAGGCTGCGAAAAACCCAAAGACAATGTACTAGCCTGAATGCAGGCATCTGTTGGTGAGCGGTGCTGTTAGAGGAGGGATTGCATTTTAAGAAAGTGGGGCTTTTCTGGAGGCTGGTCGCAGACAGGGCTGTCATCAGGCAGTTGATGCCTGTACCCCGACCGGACCTCCAAGCGAAGACCAACCGGCACGGAGAGCATCTCGCTGCACGCTTCGGAAGCCCTTCTGCCAAAAGGTTCCCAAATACTTTGCAAGTCCTGATTAGTGCATTAACTTAAACAAATTGAGTTATATATGCCACGGAGGGAAGAAAGGTACAGCACTCCTTCAGTGTTGACTTAAAGTTTAATTAATTTTGTTGCCAAATGAGGCATGAAATACAGTGTGAAATACATTGTGGTGCTGAATGCATAATTGTACGGGGGACTGGGAGCACAGTGAGTGCTGGGGATAGGAGATCACCTGAGGCAAGCTGGGGCACAGAGCTCTCGTGGCACCGAAACGTGTGTGCTGGCA
>NW_009600059.1:17643-21601 GCF_000690535.1 Cariama cristata
GGGTGGGCGGACACATACCCCAGCAGTGCTCCCTGGGGGGAGTTAGGACCGGACCAACCCAAAGTGGCAGTGGTGTCTGAAGACTCTATCATGTCCAAGAGTATGTCACTGTTGGTTTGGGAGTTTGGTTTTTTGGGGTGGTTTTTTTTTTTGTTGCTGGAGGATCCAACCCCTCAGCAAGACTCAAGCAGCCAGAGAAGACCGGTGGTGCCTGCGGCTGCCTGGGGTCTGTCCTCTCCAGGACACCGCAGGGGCAGCCGCTGTGGCCTTTGTGTTTTTGTCATCTGAAAACTGATTCGGCCTGGGTTTGGGGTAGGATATAGGAGGGTGGTTTTGCCATCTGGTTATAGAGATTCTGCCTTTGTCTGTCCTGGGTGGCCTTGCAGGGTGGAAATAAATATGAAAAAGCATCAGGAGAGGATGATCAGTGAAGATTTCTTGATTCAACTTTTGAGAATTTTTGTAGCGACTGCTTTGATGGTCTTCTCGCTGCTGTGATTAATGTTTCTGGAGGGAGAATGTCTTCACAGCACCTTACTCTTCCACTGAAAGAGCGAAAGAGGCAGTCCAAAACATCTGCCTCTTTTTTTTTTTTTTAATCTTGAATTTTTCAATTAACTCTTCAGGTAGCCCAGCTCCAAAGTGAGCAGGGTGGAAAACCTAAAAAAATGCTGTCCATCTGCCTGTTAACCCCAAGAAGCACATCCCTACCTCCAAAGAGACCTAAGGCAACGTCTTCCTCTAAATTTAGCTGGAGATTGCGTCAGGAGCAAGAGGGAGGTGAAGTTAATGTGGCGTAAGCTTTTTCTAGGAGGGAAGTCTTTGTGATTAGACAGGGACTGAAAATAAATAAACAGGCCTTATTTCAGAGCGTCTGGAGGAAGGGCAGCCTCCAGCACCCCGGTATGCCTGTGGAGGTGGCTTTTTTCATACCAAGCAGGGCAAAGGACGGTCATCTATAAAACCTTGGTCCATCCTAAATGAGAAGAACCTTCCAGGAAAGCGGGTGATGCTCCCCGTGTCCTGTCCGTGGGGCGCTGGGGGTGCCAGCAAGCCATGGGGTCTCCTTCGGCAGCAGCGCTCCCCTCTCCTGGGAACCGGTGGGCAGCAGGTTTGGTGGTGGCCACAGCTTCAAGTGACCACCACTTGAGACAGAGCTGTTCCTCTCCTTCTCAAAGAGTTTTGAAGCGTCTTCTGCTCATCCTTCATCCCTGGTGATGAGGAATAGGTGAGGTTTTTTTTCCCCCCCTCCAAAAGCCCCCCTGGGTCTCCGTTGCGGTGCTCTTTGGTCGCAGACATGGTGGCATCCAGGAGTGGCCCAGGGGACAACCCATTGCGGCCCTGACCTGGAAGAAGACCCAGCCAAATTCCTGCAGGACAAGCCTTGGAGAACACGGGTGTTGCCAATCCCCTCACCTTTCTGCCTCGTCCTGCGCAACCGGAGGGAACCGGTGGCTTGGTTGTGACAAGTGACGAAACCCGTCCTTGCGATGTTGAGTGTGTGACCATTCCTCGGAGAATGGGGAGGTCGTTGGCCCCTGCTGCTTTCTGGGACATTTTTTTTTTTTTTTTAAGTGAGGTGGTCTCTCTTCCAAAGGCTTCTTAATGCCCCGTTAACATTGTTATACAAAACAGCAGTATGCCATTTAATTAGGAAAAATACCTACTAACCTCTACCATATGTTGCTCTTCTCCTCGTATTTGCATTTGAAAGTCCAGCTGAATTTCAATGTGAAACTGGATTTTATCTAAATGATGAATGGCCTGAGAGGCTGTGGGAAGGTGGATGTGCCTCCCTATTGCATGTGGCTAGGTTTTTTGTTTGTTTTTTTTTTTTCCTTTGTAAAGAATAAATTTTAAAGGAAGGTTCCTTTATTTCTTGTACGGTAGTTCAAACCATTCACACCTTTCCTCTAGAGCTTCAGGTGAACTTGTCTGGCTGGGTCGTCATTCCTGCGTCCTCTGAAGTACAGAGGCTCCAGCACCCCAAAGGAGAGGGATTAGATTTACTCTTAAGCAACATATTTTCAGTGGCAGGGCCAAAAAAACCCGCGGCGAGGGGGATGAGCCTGCTGCCGAGCCTCCCCGTGCTTCTGAGTTTCAACCGTGGCTGCTCTGTCCTTGTAGGTTTGTAATCTCCTTTGCCGACTTAAAAAAAAAGACTTTGGTATCGACAAGCATCTTTTCTTTCAAAAGGCAAATCGATGGCCTGGCTGGGCAGGCTACGAGTCGCCTTTACCTCTGCAGCAGGAGCGTGGTGAGGGTTATTCGCTTCGTTTTCCGAGCCTGCTGTCGGATGGGGTTTGTGCACGTGTGCCTCGGCTTGTCTCTGGGCGTGCAGGGTTTTGCTGAAAGTGCACCGGCCACAGCATCCTAGCTGGAGGCTGAAGATTTTTACCTTTTTATTTTTAGTTTGTTGGAGTGGTGGCAGCTCCAAACCCCCTCCCCGATTGGGGCGGGGGTTCTAAAAACTCCCGCAGCGTTTCCCGGCTGCCATAAAACAGGAGCGATGGCATCTCGCTGCTGCTTGGACTGCTGGCAGAAGAGCTGTTTGAGGAGCCGTACGGTGGCTGGGTCCGTGGCAGCACATCCCCACGGTCTCTTAGAGCTGCCTGGACTTTCTGCTTGGCTGGAGGCTGGATTTTCCTCCTTGTCTGATGTACGTTTAAACCGAGTTAAGCTCTGTAACAAGGTCAGCACTATGTTGCTGAGCTGGGTGTGCTCACATGGCTCTTAGGGACCTTTTACCTCACCTACCTAGCAAAAAAACTCCTTAAAAATCACTTCATATCCTGATTATTTCACATCCTCTGCGAATCTGCCTTCGGAGGATGGCTTGGGTGCTGGGCTGGCCGTGGTGCCTACAGGATGAGCTGGTTGCCCCAGGTTTCTGACTTTTGTTCTCCTTGCTGTTGGCCCCTTGCAGATCAGTTCAATCTTTAAGACAGTTTTTGTTGGGTTTTTTTGTTGTGTTAATGCAGCTGAACTAATATGATTAGATTTCCAGATTTGGGTAATGGAATAACAAGTCAGGAAGCTATTTTTTTTTCCCCTTTTTTTTTAAAAAAAAAAAAAAGAAAAAAGAGGAGAATTTATGTCACTTCCAAGTCTCCAGTTGGGAAGATCTTTCCCTTTCTCAGATACTCTTGACACGAGGGCTCCTTGCTGCCGTGGCCATGTGTGCGGCACTCTGGTCCTGGCGTAAGGGCTGCTGCACTTCGTGCTCCATGCCATGGTTGGACACGGACATGGAGCAACCACAACGTTGTCCTGGGTGCCCAAAAAGATGGATTTTTCCCTTCCCCGTGAGAGCTGCCAGGCCTAAGGGGCCATGTACATCCCCCAGTGTTGCGTTTGGGGCAGAGACCCTTGCACGCATGCCCTTCCCTAGGACAATTTCACCGGCATCTCGAGGTGTGTTGGCTTTGCTCATCTCTCTGCTCGCTCTCCGATTTCAAAGGAGTGATCTGGAAAACAGTTCAACCAAATCATCTCGCAATGGCAACTTCCTTTCTAAAAAGAGAAGGATGTTGCGGAGTTAGTGGCTTCCCATTATTTTCCCCAATTTGAGCGCTTTCTTGCCATCGGTCCCTCAGTGTCAGGCTGTGCGGTCTGCTTTGGTTTGGAGACAACCTCGCCGCTGCAAAAGCATGCCGTGGTGCAGGGTGCTTGTGTCTCGAAGCGGCACGGGCTTTGACTTCCTCGAAGCATCGAGCTGCTCCTCTCCTTCTGGGCTGGAGGGTACCGGCTGGCAAAGCCCCGGCACCGGCACAGCCGCACCGGGTGGGAGTGGGGCCACGGCGTTTGCCCTTCTTTGGGTATGCTGTAAGAAGGTCGTGAGTCACTTTCCATCGAACCGATAGTTACCCTGCTCCTGTCTTGTATTTGTGTTGTGTAGCCAGCAGGATTATTTATAACTTAGCCAGCATCCCGAGTCTATTGTTTCAGCAAAGAGAAG
>NW_009600059.1:21632-30939 GCF_000690535.1 Cariama cristata
TTCCTGAGATTTTTTTTTTTTTTTACCACCCCCTCATTTTTTATTTTTTTAAAAATCTGCTTTTCCTTCCAAGTATTATATTCGCCAGTTGGATGCTTTCCCCCCACATCTTCCCCTCCTGATTGTGCATTTGCGCTGCTGACAATCCCACTACCGGTGTTACTTTAACTCTTAAAAACTCTCCCAGGAAAAGCTGGGGTCTGTGCCCCAGGAGGGCCGGGGCACCTCCAAAGGGCACGAGCAGCTCTCACCGGGCTTGGAGCCGGCTTCACTGGTGCTGAGGACCAAGGCAGGAGGCTCTGGAAATGAGTGGGTAGTAAAGGTGTGCAAAAGGGAGAGAAGAGGCAGGATGGGTGGTTTGGTGAAGCTCAGCTGATCTGAACCTTTGGGAGGGACCTGCAGGTTGAGCTCCCTTGGGCCCTGACGGTTGCCATCCGCAGCTCCTCGTTGCCCAAACAGCCCAGGTCCGCTTTGGATCTTCTTGCACGAAATTGGAGCATAAGCCTCCCGCTTTGGGTTTGGTTTAGTTGAATTTTCCTTCTGGCCGAGTGGGATGCTCTGAGGTGGAGCCTCGGCGGTGCCGGTCCCGGCTGCGTTTCCTTCGTTAGCTGCTTCTTGGCTGTGATGTAACGAGCAGGCTCTGAGGTTAGAGCGGCTGCAGCCACAACCTGCAAAAGCGAGCCAGGGGTGAAACAGCTGAAGAAGAAGTCGTCTTTGCTGCCTTGTGGTCAGCAGAGATCCTGCAGAAGTCCTCTCGGTTTCTATTAGTTCAGAACTCAAAACTTAGTGCTCGTTTATTTTTAAGCTGCTGTTTCTAGCCAAGGTGCCTGCAAACCCATTGCTTGTTCTCTCCCGGTTGGTAAAATCCCCTCTGGCTTCGGACCCTTCCCGAGGGGGGCTGCAGGGAAGCAGTGCAAGGGGCTGGCCGTTGCCTGGCCTGGCTCCGGTTCTCCTCCTTTTTAGGACTCGCGGCACAGAGGTGTTGCATTCCCTGCCCTGACTTTCCAGGAACTACCCAGCTCTGCAGGGAAGCCTGAAGTTAATCCAAATGAAGCTCTACCGGGCTGGAAACGCCACTTGGATGTGAGCGACTTGGAGTGGAAGACGAGTCCTGCTGTGGGGTTTTTACATCCTCTTTGTTAGCTGGTTTTGCCTTTCCAGGTTTCTTGTGGTGCAGAGCACTAGGTATGGGTCAGAAACCGTAGGAGTGTTGCATGAGATCCTGGGCTTGAGGGAGAGGTGATGCTCGAAGAAGGGCCTGGGAATTGAGGCATCTCAGGGAGCTGATGTCCAGAGCCATGAGCTCACGGCAAACTTTTGGGGTCCTCTCTAGATTTCTTGTTGCAGTCAAAATTGGAGGTCCTTTGGGCCAGGCACTTAACTTATTTCTTGTAAGAGCTGGGCCCAAAACCTTCACAGCCCGAGTGGGGTGGTTTCGGGTCGCACAGGAGCTCGTGCATCCAAGAGGATGCTTGTGCTGGCTGTGAGGCTGCCTCCCACTGCTGCTGCGTCTTCTCATTCCTATGAGGTTTTCAAGCTCCTCTTCCCTTAACTAGGGTATCCTTGTGCTGGCTCCTTCCCGTCCCAGACGCTCCGTTATTTTGGTTTCCCCCCCTAGCTGGAGTCTACAGGCAGTGGTCTCCTGAGTAAAGCACTGGTAGGATTCCCCTACAGTCTGGCTCACCGCAGCGTTTCCCTGGAGCAGTGGGAAAAGCCAAGCCTGGGTGGCACTGAATTCCTGCTTCCTGCTGCTCCTCAGGTTCCTTTCAACCAAAGTGCATGGAAAATAAAACTGAGTAAAAAGATGGGGAGCTGGGACTTAACTCTCCCCACTGTGAAACCACTGCAGCTTAGGACCTCTGACAGCAGGACATGGACCACATGGGAAGGAGAGCCAGGCATGAGCATCTCCTACGGCACGCTGCCTCTTCCAGCCCTTCTGGGTCAGCTCAAAAATAGAGAACAGCACTTCTCCCCCAGCTTGCTTTGTATTTTTAAAAGCATTGTGGTTTTTTGTTCTGTTTTCTTTAAATAATTTTCTAAAAAGTTGAAACTGTAGGACTGGTGCTTTTTTACCCAAAGAAGAAAACTGAAAGATTAGTGAGACGTTGTGGTTTGGATTGCCAGTTGTAAAGATTTTTTTTGTGCGTTCCAGCGTGCAAGGCTTTCGGACCTGGTGAGCGCAAGTGCTTGTTCCAAGAGGCGGCTCGACAACATGTGCGTTAATAGCTGGAGATGTGTTTGTCCGTGCAGGTATTCAAGGGATAATCTGTGTCGCTTTATATTGTGCCAAGAGAGGCTGTCTCAGCTCTGGTCTCTGCTGCTGCATTTCCAGCTCTGCCCTAATTTTCGGGCAAGTCTCTCCATATGTACAATAGCTATAAACAGTTTTGTTCCCTAGAGAGGCTTTGAGGTTTAACATTTATAAAATACTTTGAGATCTGCAGATAAAGGAAAGCAAGACAATAAACAGCGACCAGGGCTGTGCCAAAGAAATACCCCGTATCGCCACAACAGAACCGCGCAGGATTGGGTGGAGATGGCTTTTGTTAGAGGGCAAACAACTGCTCCAGAAGGCATTGCTGCAGATTTGGTTGGGAGCCCTGCTAGCAGGAGGGGTGCAGCTAAGCCCTGACCCTGGCCTTTAAAAGGGTTTGTGTTAAGGAGATAACACCTGTGGATAAGAGCACGATTGGGGCATGTAGGGGAGTTTTTCCCCACACCTCGCATTGCCCGGGGTGCTCTCCGGCTGTCCCAGGGCTCCCTGGGAGTGAACCTGGTCTGGAAGAGATGCTGCCGAGTTGCTCTTTGCTCTCCAGGCAGCGCATCTTAAAATCCCTTGGTAAACTTAATCCACTCCATAAACCTCGTTAACTTTCTTTTAACTGCCTTTGCCTGGCCTTAGAGTGAACTCCTTTATAGTCCCCCAAACAAAGGCAGGCAGGAGTGGGCAGGGATGGAGGAACCGGGAGCTGCGCTCCTCCCCGGCATTCCCGGGTGGATGGGAGGAGCGCGCTGGGGCTCGGACGGCTCGGCACAGGGGTGCTGGGCTCCTCGGCTGCCAGCTACTCAATGGACATGGCATCCCAGAACAAGCTGGTTTGGGGTAGGTCTTCCTGCCAGACATCTCGCAATGGTGGGATTTTTTTGGCAGAGGGTGGGAGGATGGAGCGCAAAGGAATAATTTTTAGCAGATCGGTTGGGAATTCTGCTCTCGTGGGATTTGGAGGCAGGTGGGCTGGAGTGTCAGGCTGGAAGTCTTCAGGGACCCTTCTCTCCTCTTCACACTCTGAGTACCTGCTTTTCAGTACTATTCTGCTTTTGGGCAGGAGCAGAGTACATTAATGCTGCTTGAGGACGCACGATCCTGTTTTGGGAGCAAGGTAATGTGGCTCTGCAAGAATAGCTCATCTTTTTCTGCTGCTTCTCTGCCCTCCCCTATAATGTATACGCAAGTCTCTTAAAACCTATTAAAGCAAGCTGTGGCGAGTGGCACAGCAAGAAGAGGAGAAGGTTACATAGCTGGAGGCTGGCTCTGGCACACAATGAAGTTAATTGCTAGCTGAGGGTTTCTTGAGTGAGGTGTTGACCTGTGGTCCCCGTGCCGCAAGCCGGTAGCTGGCACAGTTAACTGCTGTAGCTGAGTGGGTACCATGACCTGGATGCAGGGTTTCCTTGCCCTACGCGGGGTTTGTCGGACAGTTTTCATTTCAACTGGTTTTAGAAATGAATCGAACCGATGCCTAGCTCTCTGGAGATGGTCTTGCTTTAATACGAGTGGCTTGTGTGTATCTGGTTTTAACTTGAGAAAAACTAGTTTATCTGAATCGCTCCAAATGGTGCCTGCTTTGAAAAGAGGCTACAGGGGCTCTTGCTGCGGTTTGGAAACCTACACCTCTTACTTTTAAATACACAAGGGCTTGTGTTTAAGTGAAGCTGTATGCTCTGTGCTTCGTAGTGGGCAGAGTTCCCTCCTGGGATGCTGGGGAGCAACCGAGGCTTTGGGATGCTGCTGAGATAAGGGGGAATGAGCAGGATGGACAAAACCGTGCAAGCTCAGAGTGAGCTTCCCAAGAGAGAGTTAAACCTCCGTGCCCGAGGTCGCCGGAGGTAGATGTGTGCTCCTTGTCCTGGTCGGAGCAGTGTGGGCAGGAGCTGGACAGCCAAGCCCTGGAGTGCGATGGATTCTGGGTACCAGAGAGGTTTACAACCAGCTTGTTTTCCCCTTGATTCTGGGGTTGAGGGGTCCACTGAAGCAGCTTGCACGGAGGCAGTTGTCCCCTCCAGCCTCCGACCTGCTCCCTCTGCTGCGGTGGCGGAAGCAAATGGGGCTTTCGTGTCGCCTCAGAGGCGAGAGGTGCGGAGCTGTGGTTTTGCAAACAGCTGAGCTGATGGTCGCTTGCTGCTGGCTAAGGTCTTCCTCTTCCCCTCCGTCCTGGCCTGCCCCTTCTTGGGGGCTTCTGCGGCACATTGTACTCCAAATGGGGAACCGATGTTTTGTTGGGTTTCCTGCTGCCTTACATCTTCAGCAGCCTCTGGAAAGTCCGGTGAGCCCCAGAACTTGCTGAAGATAGATGCAGGGTGAGAAGGGTCCTTTCCTTCCAGAGCAGGGAGTGCTTGCAATGCCCCGTGCAACGAGGAACTGGAGGGAGCTTGGTTCATGACCGGGGTGGCCCAGGGTCTCCCCAGGAGCAGAGGTGGGAGCTGCCAGCAGAGCTCGTGCACCAGTGACAGTCCAGTCTTTCGGTGATGACTTTGGTCCTTCACATTTTCCTTGAAGCACTGAGGCTAGGAATGGCTTTTTCACATCCCCCCTCCTCCTTGTTTTTGTACATATATATTCTTTCGAAAGTTGCATTTGAAAATGCAGCCATTTTTCTGTGCAGGGCAGCAGCTTCTCATCCTGAGCACCCGCAGCGTTTCACCCAGGCCTGCCGGGAGCCCGGTGTCTCAGCTCCACCTGTCCCAGCAAACTGGGGAGCTCCAGTTCAGACAACTGAAGCTTCTGTACTTACAGGTTGGGCACTGATGCAGCTCTTTTTGTTCGTGGAGGAAAGAATTCCTTTGAGCTTCTTGTAGTTAAGAGAAAGCAAGCTTTAAGCAAAATATCAAGAGAAACTTCTTAATTTTGCTAGACAGTTGTGTTGGTATTCCTGATAAGAAGTGTTACTGCTTGTCTGGACAAAAGCACCGGAAAACGAAACATCGTGTAGAGGAGACACAGACAAGATAATCTAATAGGTCTCTTTTTGTCTCCAACTTGTTCCTCTGAATAGCACACTTCACTGATGTGAAGAGCATTTAAAGGGCTCGGATGTGGGATGTGAAGCCAGGCTGGATGCTCGCGTGGGTTCACCACACCAGCTGCAGAGCAGGGGAAGAAAACCGACTCCCACCCTTCCTGGCAACGCTGCATCACCTATCCGCAATCCGAACGATGGGTCTGTGCGTGCCCAGGGTGATGTGAAAGATGTAAATTAGGTGAAGTGTTGCTCCTTAGTGTTCTAATAGTCAGAAGAATAAAACTGGCTTTTGTGAGATCTTCGTGGGGCTTCCTAGGAACTCTGCGGTGGGTTTTTCTTAGGACTTTTTTTGTGGTTCAGCATGAGAGATCAGACCAAGAAGGACCAGCTCCTGCCGGCCGCCCTTAAGTGATGCTCAAGTTGCACCCAGGAAATGGTTTGAAATGCACACGCAGGGAAAAAAAAAAAATTGTTGATTAGTCCTAGAAAAGAGAAGAGTGGTGCTACACGTTGAGTGCCATCTGCTGGCACCTCACCCATGGTATCGACGCCTTTGCCCGCAGAGGGGGAGAGCTGTCGCGAAGGTCAGCAGCGTGGGACCTACCGTAGGGCTTGTGGAGGGAGGGCTCGGTGTGCCCAGCCTGTTGGCGAAGGGGCAGTAAGGAAGGGCTTCCCCTCCGCTCTTCGGTGATGTCCTCGTTGTCCAAGCGAGTTGTCCCACCCAAAGCAGGAGAAGCCCCGAAGGAGGTATCTGCTGAGGTTGCCACATCCCAGCCTGAGCTGGATGCATCACGCCGTACCTCCATGACTGATTTAGCATGGGTTGTGTCCATGCTGCTGTTAGCAGAAGCCAAGCCACCCTCCGTTCCTGTCCTCTCCCTTGTCCCAAATACTTGGCGACATACTAAACCAGACCAGGTGACAGATCTAGTTTTTTTTAAAAAAAAAAACAACCCTCAACCATCAGCTCGGTCCCTTAATCTCTTCATCAGCATTTGGGCTAATGCACTACTTGGAGATGGGTGTTGTGATCTGGTTTTATGGATGAGGGGAACCAGGGCACAAAGGGCTGGAGCAACTTTTTGGTGTCCCCTGGCCAACGTGTGATTAGAAACAGGGTCTCAGAGGCTGATTGACAGCCTAAATCCACGGTGCAACGCATCATTGATTTCTGCTGAGGTTAAGAGGCTGACTGAGACCTTTCCTGATGGGCTCTATGCCATCTATGCCATAAGCCTCTGTAGACCTTAAAACAAAGCTGATGCTTTTATATGTATGTTTTTGGTTTTTTTTTCAGGTAAGCTCTTCTTGTGACTCGTCCCCTTGGCTTTAGGGGTACAAGGAGAATTTGGGGCATGGAGTACAGTTATGCAAAGATGTGGATTCTTTGCAGGGGAAGGGACAAGTGAACATCTTGAAGTGTTTATATTTAAAGAGGGGAAAAAAAGAGTCGTGGTTCTTGGAAGTGGTGCTTCTTAGTAGCTAGTAGATCAAATACAGCCCTTTTTAATGCAATTTAAATAATCGATGATCTATTTAATTACAGAAATATTTGGCAGAGCGCTAAATAGGTTAAATAGGTCACATCTGTCCTTAAACTGTTCGTAAGGTAAATATCTGCCCATGCTGTGTCATGTTGACCAAATTCTGTAAGAACTGGTGCCTGGGAGGGAAAACTCCTTGGCTGTTTGGCAGTTATCCCCAAAACTCTGCTCCTTGTGTACTGCTGGCACTTGGGTTTGCTTTAGGGATGCCTAAAGTAGGCATGCCTACTAAGGGATGCCTTAGTAAGCCTGGCTTGTAGGTTTTTGGTATATTCAGCTTCTAAAGTTTGCACTCGTGCAGTTCCAGCACTGTAATTGAGCCTGGCTGGGGATTTTGGCAACGGACAGGAGTTGGCGGCCTCTGTGTTGCCCACTGGCATGCTCTCGGGGGACAGGATGGCAACTGTGAGCCCGCTCAGCGATGCTCGCCTTGCGAAAGGAGAAGGCAAAAAGAGGAACCTTTGTTGTGGTGACCATAGTCTTGAAGTGATTTGCAAACAAAAGCTGGAGCTGAGGGCTTGCCCCAGCCCCGCGGAGGGAGGCAAGCAGGCAGGTGGTGTTGAGAACACTTTGTTTGGGAAAGTTTTTCTCATTGTGTCGAACAATTCTTCTTAGATGATCCTTCCTGTGAGCTGAATCATCGTCTCGGCGAACACGTTAGCTATCCTAGCCAGACCCACGGCCGCATCCTGTGCGGTCCAGGGCATCCTGCTCTGCTGGCAGAGCTGGAGGGTGCTGGGCTGCCCAGCATCCTGCAGGATTGCAACCCCTGCATTTTGGGTCAGAATAAACACTCCTGGATGTGCATTTGCTCCTCTCTCCCTGTCGGGATCTGGGTTTCCCCCCCCCCTTACTCCAAGGAAGTTTGCAGGATAGGTGCTGGCTCGTTAGCAATACAGCATACCAGTCATTAACCACCTTCCCTCTCCCCGCTAAGAGAAGACTTACAAATAAAAGACCAAGGCCACTGTGATTGCGCGTGTGTGTGTGTTTGGCCGTTTCCCCATGCAATTTCCACGTTATTTGGAAACGGTCTTTAATTTGTCTAATTTTTAACTGCTCCTGGCATCCCTACCTGCTGGCTTCGGCGCGTGGCAGCGGTGCTGGGCTGGGAGCGCTCACATACGCGCGGTTGGCATGGCTCGGTGGACGTGGCCCGGGAAAGCCACCAAGGAAAGTCGTTTTGTTTGATCTGAAATGTCTCTCTCGCAAACTTTTGGGGTTGGGTTTGTTGTTGATTTTGGTTTGGTTTTTTTTTTTGGTCAGGTGTAAATAAATGAGCTTTTGTCCTCGATTTTCTTGCTTGGTGAGTAATGGAAACCAAGTGGGAAAAGATTTCTATTCTGCAGCAAAAGGACAGTATTCTGGTTGCATCTCTGATACCATCGTTTTATTTTACATTGCAAATTAAACAATACTTGGAAAGATGCAAATCGGAGCGGAAATAGAGGTATATGCTTCTAAATAAAGCAGTGGGGGTGTATGTGCCTATTCCGTGCATCTGTGTGTGTGTGCAAAACGCACAATTGCCTGCGAAATAGGAAAGGTCAATACGTAGCGTCTCGGGGGACCCGCAGCCGTCGTATTTCATTCCTCGCTGGCATCGGGCTGCTGTGCACGCTCAGCAAAATGAATTCTTTCTTTGGACAACAATACGTGCGTTAGTGTCGAGTGTCTGCATCTTTCATGAGTGTGCAACTTTGTGGTAAAATAAATGAGCTGGAAAAAACAGGATGTGGATTTACTCTCGCTCTTCTCCCCAAAGCTTTCTGTTTAATGGACTATAACCCCTTGCTTTGTGAATAAGCCTGTATCTACTGAATTTAAATTGTTTTGCGGTAGCAAACATGTTGATGTTATTGAACGCATGTGATGCAGAACGTAAGTAAAAGTTCTCCGCAGGGCTGTCTTTGCGTTTCAGTTTGCTTGCAGGATTGCAGTTCCCAGGAGCCCACCGAGATCCTATAGACGCACGTATGGGCTTCAGGCCGGGGGCTCCGGAGTGGCAGGAGTCTGGTGTTCAGGTCAAGGATGTAACTCCACGGGATTCAATATTTAGATAATAGAATTTGCCGTTTTCAAATTGCATGCTTGGAAATAGCGAGGAGCAGCGTGTTGGCAGCGCTCGGTAAGCTTGGGGTGAGGGATGGCTGGCGAGCTGATGGGGTGGCACTGCTGGTTTTTCTGCACTGGGATTTAGCAGCCCTGGGTCGGAGCCTGCTTTCGATGCAAGGGCGTGTTCCCCAGCCTCCTGTCAAAAAACATTTTGGGGAGGACTGAGGTGCTTTGTGGCACCCTCCTGGAAAAGGGTGGGGGGGGATGTCCCGTGGGGGTCGGGTCTGAGCCACCTCCTTGCTCTTCTGCAGGGTTGGTTTTATCACAAGCTGCTACTGGCGGCTGCGGGTTCGGGACGGCCTCTCGTGTTCTCCCACCCCCTGCGGTCCCTGCAGCCCTGCTTTGCCATGTCGGGGTGCAGTGGGACCACGGGGCTACCCGGCTGGTGGCAATGGGGTTCCCGCT